>NC_090026.1:12142597-12417597 GCF_037176765.1 Anolis sagrei | reverse complement strand
TAAAGTTTGCAGTTAAGTTTGGTTCCGCCCCCTGTTCAGGACAATTGTGAAGGGAAGGGAGCCATTTTCAGTTAGTCTCAGCAAGGAAAGTCAATGTACAGGACGTGTACAGACTTTTTCCTGTACAAAGACTTCAACCCTTAAGACCTCCTGGGGGAGAAGAGTCTTAAGAGCATCTAAAGATTCCCAAAGGTTCCCAGGGAAACAGCCTTACAGCCCCGAGGAATTTTGGAGGGAATAACAGCTTTGTATATCCAAGAACTCCAGCTAAGTGATTACAGGCCTACTGGTAGGTCCACTCAGTTTTGAGACGCAGTTCAGCCCAGTAGTGGATCCACATCAGTTAGGTTTAGGATCACAGTTAGCCTGGGAGACGTTTGGAAAGGGATTTTCCTTTAGAGTAAAGCAACAGTTAGAAGCCACCAGTTGCACAAAGCCTGGAAGCATTTGTTTAACCTTTTGAAGACAAAAGAAGTTTCTGTTGATTGTTCACCAATAAAAGACTTTGTTATAGAGACTGCTTATGGTGAAAATCCTTACGAATTTCTCTTTGGGCGCCCTGGCTTCCCGCTGGGCTAAAGTTGCACATCCTGTTTTGAAAGCAATTTGTTTCAAGCCCAGCGCGTGACAGAACACGCACGCCCCATCCACCCTTCCTGCATGTTCGCAACTCCAGGTCCCACTAAATAAAAAGAACCAAGAAAATAAAGGAAAATAAAGGAAAATCAAAAAAGTTTCAAGAGAGAGGCCAAACCAAGACCAAAAACAAAAAATACAAAAAACTGAGAGTGAACAACAAGGCAATTGGAGTGAAGCACCTCTCTAGAGCCAGGACACAAGAGCAAGATGGGTGCTTGTCCCATTAAATAGACACGGCTTTAGTAAGACACATCACGGCGTTCTTCTATTCTGATTGGCCCAACAAGCAGCACTCCCTGGAACACCCGGTGCAAGCCAGAAAAAAACAAGGTGCCTGATCCCTTACCATTACAGCCAGCAGAACAAGCCGAAAAAGACGGATTGGCCGAAGAGAACTGACCAAACTGAATTCATTCACAAGCCTAGTGGGCATCAATTTTTACATTTTTTTTGTATTTGTGTTTGAATGATTGGCAAGTCTTTGATTTCTCCTTTTCGTTAGATGTTCCTTGGTATTCAGCTCAGGCTTCACTAAAATTATGTAGCATTTTGGTGAAAAGATACAGCCCAATAAACCAAAACTGGAAGTCAAGACAGAGAAAATCTCCACAGCCACCATGCTTTTTCCCTTCGTGCTCAGGTATGTTGGGATGAAGCACAGCCAAACACTGCAAAAGACCAACATGCTGAAGGTGATAAACTTGGCCTCATTAAAACTGTCAGGTAAGTTCCTGGCTAAGAAAGCCAAAGTGAGGCTGACAAGAGCGAGGAAACCCATGAAACCCAAAAGAGCATAAAGCATACCAGCTGAGCCTTCATTGCATTTGAGTACAATTGTTTGAGTCACTGAGTACATGTCAAGGTCTGGGAATGGAGGAGAGGTGACCAACCATTTGATACAAATAGTAGCTTGGAAAAAGGAGCAGAAAACAACAATGGAATATGCCAATTGCTTCCCCATCCATCGCTTTATCCTGGACCCTGGCTTGGTGGCTACAAAAGCCAGAATGACAGTTATTGTTTTGGCCAAAATGGAAGAAAGTGCCACTGAGAAAATCATGCCAAAAGCAGTTTGTTGCAGGAGGCATACCACTTTCCCAGGTCGGCCAATGAATAGCAGAGCACAAAGGAAGGAAAGCAGGAGGGAAGTCAGGAGAATGTAGGTGAGGTTCTTATTGTTTGCTTTGACAATAGGAGTGTCCTTGTACTTCATGAAGATGCCCAGAATGAAGATTGTGATGAGAAAAAAATTCAGAGCAAACACAGTTAAAATGATTCCCAGGGGCTCTCCAAAAGACAAGAAGGTGATATCTTTGGGGAGACATCCATCCTTGTCATCATTTGGATATTGATATCCAGGGCATTCAAAGCATGCATCCATGTCTGAAAAAGAAAAGAAATCTTTTTGGAGCATGTAAAAATTAGTTGGCGAGTGTGTAAACTGAAAAATGCAAAGCATGAAGCTGATTGATTGGGCTACGCCCGAGAAGCTAGCTGAGCCTGGGAGTTTTGGCAACAGTTACATGTTGAGGTTTTCTGTGCAGGAGCTTACCAAGACAATATTTTCTGCTTCTGGGGCTGCTAGAAGAAGATCCTTCACATGATCTTCTAAGGACGATTTGAATCTCTCTCAAAGTACATTGTGTGAGTCAATGCAACTGTTCACATGACTGTATATATGTTGATCTGCAAGAGTAAACACCTTATTCTTTACTGATCATCTGTGTGGCATATATTTTCTCTAGCAAGACAGGATTGGTAAAGAGGCGAACTATGCGTGATTTTCATTCCGCCACAAGCTTTACCTTTTGCCAAATTATCTGAAATCCTTGTTTCTATCTGCAGCCTTGCTGTGTCTGTTGGATTTTTAATTGGCAGGGTTTAAATTAGTATGCTGTCTTATGTAAGTGTATGTTGTTTTATGCAAATTTATGTTGTTTATGTAAATGTATGCTGTTTCTGTCATGGCATTATTTTGTGTTTTTTATGAGCTGCTCCGAGTCCCTTCAGGAGATGGTGGCAGGGTATAAATAAAGTTATTATATTATTATTATTATTATTATTATTATTATTATTATTATTATTATTAGGTCTTGTGCATTCAGCTATATTGTCTCAGTAACAGAAAACCAAGCCAATATCCTTTACAATTCATTGTATTTGCAAAAAGACATAATCAAGTATGATTCCAAATCCATGGTCCAATGTGTAGAAAGAAAACTCATCTCTTATGTGTTCGACCAGACTACAGAATTAAGGCATATGATGACAACACTTTAAGTACAATGGTTTGATGTTATAGGATTCTGGGAGGTGTAGTTTTACACAATCTTTAGGCTTCTCTATGAAAGATACCAATATGCACTTTTCAAGGTGGAAAATTGCACATTGAGGTGGCTCTACAAATGGATTCTTGGCAAATGTAGATGTCAACGCCTGTTCAGAGTGGACAAATTTGTAATTTTGCTAACCTCTTTGGAAGGATACTCTGGCTATAAAGAATAATAAGGTTGTAGTCTACTTGCCCCCCTTTTGCCAGAGTTTATTCCTCAGGTCAACCAAATGTGAGGTCATATTCCTGTTCCACTGAGAACATACCTAGATGTAGCCCACCACATACTTTTAATTGGACCAAATAAGATTTCACATGAAAAATAAGAGAATATGCTACGGGTTAATCTCCTGCCTACATCCACAATTCTTATAGCACACCAGACATAGCTAACTGGTAATAACTGGAGAACATATTCATATTGACCATCTTTTGAAAATCTAGGTTCTGAATCTAGAATGCCTAATTCTACTGAGAAATATAGAATATTATGTTTCCTACCTGTCTGGTTTGAAATCTTGCCTTCTGGACATGAAATGCAATTATAACAGCAAAATTGTTCTCCCCTCTTTTTTCTTTTACTAAAGCCCAACAAGCATTTATCATTACATTTAGAGAGAGGCGGCATCTGCCCATTTAAAAAGAAAACAAACAAATAACAACAAAAAGGCAGGAGTTAAAGATTGTTTCATTCTAGAACAGGAAAATAGTGTGAAACATGTCATTTATGCAAGGAAAACCAAGTACTTTGAAGTTGTTCCCCCCCCCCCCCCCCCAATTTCAGGAGCGACTTGAGAAACTTCATGTCACTTCTGGTGTGAGAGAATTGGCCATCTGGAAGGATGTCACCCAGGGAATGCCCAGATGTTTTACCATCCTGTGGGAAGCTTCTCTCATATCCCTGAGAAGCTAGAGCTGACAGACGGGAGCTCCCCCTGCTCCCCAGATTCGAACCGATGACCTTTCAGCCAGCAGTCCTGCTGGCACAAGGGTTTAACCCATTGTGCCACCGCAATTAGCTTTGGACTAATAATATGTCAGTACTATTTGCGAAGAGAAGGCATGCTTGCAAGAGAGATTAAAACCTGTGAAATAGCCACCCTTGGAAGTTGTGTTTTTTACTACATTATTCTACATTTTACATTCACCTCACAAACCTGATTTCCCTATTTATTTGTTTTACCTTAAATAAATATTTCCTATTTTTTTTGCAAGTATAGAAAGGTATTTAGTTATTTCTGGTCTTCCAAGCCAGTTGTAGCAATGGGTACTCCCAATGGGTACTCTCAAATACAGTAGATACTAGGGATGTGTGATACATTAAAAATGGTCCAAAAGTAATTACAAAACTGGGGGGCGCTGGTGCTTCATTTCTGAAGTGTTTCTAAAGTATGCTTAGTGAAAATTTCATTACTGTAACAAGACTAACAAAATTTCATTACTATTCAGCGGTTTCTATCTTCCTCATTTTTAAAGCTATTGGGGTGACACTTGCAACAATGGTAGAACACATTTACCACTGTTAGCCCACCAAATTTCAGAACATTTCACTTATCCACAGATTTTTGACAAATTATCAAAGTTTAACCCCCTGGTGGCACAGCGGGTTAAACTGCTGAGCTGCTGAACTTGCTGACTGACAGGTTGGGGGTTCACATCCGGGGAGCGGGGTGAGCTCCCGCTATTAGCCCCAACTTCTACCAACCTAGCAGTTCGAAAACATGCAAATGTGATAACATCAATAGACACCGCTTCTGCGGGAAGGTAACAGCTCTGCATGTAGTCACGCCGGCCACATGATCTTGGTGATGTCTACAGACAACACTGGCTCTTCGGCTTAGAAATGGAGATGAGCACCACCCCCCAGAGTCAGACATGACTAGGCTTAATGTCAGGGGAAATATTTAGCTTTACTTTACTTCTCTTATCTATAGATTTTTGGCAAATAACAAGATGAATGAAATTTTGTTACTCTTTTGTTACAGTAATTGCACATACATTACTATTATTGGGGAAATTCAGGGTCTTCTATTTCCTACTGTAACAAGACTAACGAAATTTTGTTACTACGTATTTTTTTAAGTAAGGTCTGTTTTGTTGTAGACACTAGTCGTTCATGCGCATACCGCAACGAGTGCATGCCTCGGGAACAACTGTGCTCAGTTTCCTCTCTGTAGCCAACCTGTACAGTTCTGTACTGTGCTTTAAAAATGTTTAAGACTATCAACTCACCCTCCGCATGTGAGGTTCGCTCAGTGATACGTTTTCTGTCAGCAAGGAACCTGCCTGCTGCAGAAATTCATCGACAGATTTGTGAAGTGTATGGTGATACTGTTATGAGTGAAAGCAAAGTGCGTAAGTGGGTACGACAATTCAAAGATGGCCGTGACAACATCCATGATGAGGACCGCTCCGGTTGCCCTTCTTTGATTACAGTGAACTCTTGGTTATCAGAGCAGGTGGCAAGTTTTTATGAAGAGGGTATTTTAAAATTGGTTCAGAGGTATGATAAGTGTTTGAACAAACTTGGCAACTATGTCAAAAAATAGAGTGAAGAATGTACTTTCTGAAAATAAATTTAATTTTTTGAAATAAACTTTGGTTGTGTACTTATGTTCAAATGGACCTTACTTAAAAAATACCCCTCGTATTTTGTTACAGTAATTGGGCATTATTAAATTACTATAATTGGGGAAAATTCAGAGGTTTCTATCTTCCTCATTTTTAAAGCTATTGGGGCGAAACTTGCTACAATGACAGAACACATTTACCACTGTTAGCCCACCAAATTTCAGAACATTTCACTTATCTATGGATTTTTGGAAAATTTTCAAAGCTTTCATAAACAACATTTTTTTAATAATAAAGAAAATCTGTTCCAACTTTGACAGTGTTATTTCCAGTTTAATTTTGTCATATTTACTTTGAAAGTACTACTTCTGAAACTTTGCTTTTGTGGCAGGAACTTTGTTAAATTGGTGGAGACTCAACAATGCACAATGTGCAAAGACAAAGTGTTTGCAGTGTGATAAACTGCAATAAATTGCCCCCCTTGTTGTTTAACATCTACATTAAACCGCTGGGGAAGATCATCTAGTTTTGGGGTACGGTGTCACCTGTATGCAGATGACGTCCAACTCTGTCACTCCTTCCCACCTGCTACTAAGGAGGCTGTCCAGATCCTGAACTGGTGCTTGGCCGCTGTGACAGTCTGGATGAGGGCAAACAAATTGAAATTGAATCCAGACAAGACAGAGGTACTCCTGGTCAGTTGCAAGGCTGAACAGGGCATAGGGTTACAGCCTGTGTTGGACGGGGTTAGACTCCCCCTGAAGATGCAGGTTCGCAGACTGGGTGTGATCCTGGACCCCAAGTTTCAGTTAAATGTTGTTTCATTTACACAGTTAAAGCTTGTGCACCAGCTGCGCCCATACCTTGGGAAGTCTGACTTGGCCATAGTAGTCCACGCTCTGGTTGCATCCTGTAGACTACTGCAACGTGCTCAACATGGGGTTGCCTTTGAAGACTGTTCGGAAGCTTCAACTGGTCCAATGGATGGTAGTCAGGCTACTAGCAGGAGCGGCACTCAGGGAGCATACAACTCCTCTGTTGCACCAGCTCCACTGGCTGCCAGTTTGCTACCAGGCACAATTCAAAGTGCTGCCTTTAGCCTATAAAGCCCTAAACGGTTCTGGCCCAACTTACCTGTCTGAACGCATCTCCCCTTATGAACCACCCAGGAGGCTAAGATCGTCTGGGGAGGCCCTGCTCTCGACTCCGTCTGTGTCACAAATATGTTTGGCAGGGATGAGAGACAGGGCCTTCTCAGTGGTGGCCCCTCGGCTATGGAACGCCCTTCCTAGGGACATCAGATCGGCTCCATCCCTTTTGACTTTCCGAAAAAAAGTCAAAGCCTGGCTGTTCGAGCAGGCGTTTGAAAAGGAAGTGTAACAGACATAGAATTATGGAACAATTGCACTATGGGATCGGGCTACATATTTATCTAAGAGACAAAATGATTTGTTTTTATTAATTGTTATGGTCTTAATTGATATGTTAATGCTTTTAAATGTTTTAAATGTTTTTATGATGTTGTTGGCATTGAATTGTTGCCATGTGAACCGCCTTGAGTCTCCTGCGGGCTGAGAGGGGTGGTATACAAATGTAGCAAATGAATAAATAAAATAAATAAATAAACCTTCACCATATTTTTATGACAGAACCAATTAGGAACGTCAATTATATTCCAGGAACCGAAATCATAGTACAGACACCATCAAGGGACATCTAGACTGACCCCCTTCTTACGGGCAGAAAGGCACCATAGAAACTCTCATGACATCCAATTAATATTCTTTCTCTATTGAGTTGGAAGGGACCCCAAGGCCCATCCATTTAGGTCATTAGGCCATCTCTAACATTTAAATAATAATTTTCATCACAGCAGAAGTATCTGGCTTTGCTGTGAAAGTGAGCTTACCTGGTCGAAGATGCTGGGCCACACAATGGCATCCTCCTGAATGGTGAACATCTTGTCTACAGGAGCCTGAGGTTCAATTGTACCAACTTTTCTTCTAACAAAAGACCCATTTGGGAATGTGACCCAGTTCATAATATCAAAATGTGTTAATAATTCCCCATTTTGATTGAAGGAAACCTCTTCCCCAGCACTATTGTTAAATGCAACTCTTCTCAGAAACCAGTGGATCTAAATGAGAGTAAGAAGGAAATTATGGAGAGATCCATAGAAAAATGGAAATGTAACTCAAAATGTTGCTTTGTTCTATCAGACACTAACTACCTCTACCAATGTGCACCGGCACTTTCTTGCTGGTGTCCTTATTCACAACTGAGCCATTACACATTGGCTCCCATTTTGTATCTGTCCCAATGAGAATAAATCCTAACGTGCTATGATCATGTTTCGAGCTCTCTTGTGCAGTCATGTCACAACAATATTTTGCTGAATAGGAATGAAATGAAACAGCTTTATTCTGTTTCCCACATTTGTACTGTATATACTCGAGTATAAACCTAGTTTTTCAGCCCCCTTTTAAGGCTAAAAAAGTCCCCCTCGGCTTATACTTGAATCAAAGTTATTTATTATTTTACTCTGTTATTATTATTAATATTATTATTATTACTATTATATTACATTTATTATTTTACTCTATTCTTATTACTATTACATTTATTATTTTCCTTTATTTACTATGGTTACTATTAGATTTTTTATTTTATTTATACTCTATTATTACTGTTATTACATTTATATTTCACTCTATTATTACTGTTATTGTTAAGGAGCCCAATTCAGGGTCTCTGCATTGGGTCTGGTCACAGGAGGCAGAAAGATAAACACCCAGTCTCAGGAGAAGTACAAAAACAAGGTTTATTTTGGCATGGTCTTACCGAGGCGAGCAGCTGGTACTGCACACAATTGACTAATCAATAAAGAATTGTTGTTGTTGTTGTTGTTGTTGTACTGCACACAAGTCAGTACCTTGCAAAAAGGCTGCCCCCCCCCCCCCGTTGATTTCAGCAAGCTTTTATACACTCAGATAAACAAAGTTATTTTTGTAATGGAAGTACTGTTGTGAAC
Organism: Anolis sagrei; assembly: GCF_037176765.1. Taxonomy (NCBI): domain Eukaryota; kingdom Metazoa; phylum Chordata; class Lepidosauria; order Squamata; family Anolidae; genus Anolis; species Anolis sagrei. The sequence goes on along the minus strand of NC_090026.1, from coordinate 12,409,024 downwards.
TTGGCTTCCTGTTATTCTTGACACACTTGGCTGTTGAAACCACGTACCGTTTTTCTACATTTGAACTGGAACAGCCCTGCAGACCCCTGTGCCAATTTCCACAATTTCCACAATTTCCACCCCTGTGCCAATTTCCACAAGCCAATTTCCTATGTAAGCTGAGTATTACAGCAGCTTTTAATATTCTAACACAGCCGAAGCCTTTGCACTTTTCATGAACTCTATACTAATATTTTGGTAAAGCTTCTAATTTTTAATATTTCTTAGGCTTATCCCTCCTTCATTATGATTACATTTCCATTATTTTACTATATTATTATTATTTTATTACATTTATTATGTTACTCTATTATTTTTGGAAATTTATGTAAGCACATTTACATTAAAGAAGGTTAGAATAATTGTTTAATCAGAGTTGGAAAGTCTTATGTTAAATTACAGTTTTATGTAAATATTCATAAACATTTAACCTATGGATGTCTCAATTAATGTAATTTTATTGCTATCTATTTTTGTTTTGAATTTACTAATAGCTGCTGCATTTCCCATCCTTGGCTTATAGTTGAGTCAATATGTTTTCCTAGTTTTTTTGTGGTAAAATTAGGTGCCTCAGCTTATATTTGGGTCGGCTTAAACTTGAATATATACTGTAAGTACTTTCACGAAAGCATACATCCCCACTTGAACTCTGGCCCTTGAAAAGCTTTGTGCCCATACTTTGGGTGAAAATATCTTGAGTTGTACTAAGTTGATATATGTTGCATATAACACTATCAATACAATTTAATATAAAAACACAACAAATTATTACTTATCTAAATCAAGGATCCCCAAATTTCAAAAGGTGTAGAACTCTTTTTGAAGGAAAAGTATCTTGTGGAGCACCCAAGAAACTTATGGACACTTAGGGGCTGCATTGCATTTTAAAATTTGACATATGGGCTGGATAAGTGGCAGATGGATGGAGAATGTTTGTGTGAACTAATTGAAAAAAATGATCAAATTCCTATGTACACTGTACATACCTTGTTTGTGGGGCAAAAAGAAAGAGAAAGAAAGACTCAAAATGAAGACATGGAAGTGGAAGACCACCAGGGCAATTCAATTTAACCCCTCTCTGCCCTGCAGTAAAGGCAGAATCAAAGTACCCTGAACAGATGGCCACCCAGCCTTTGCAATAATAATAACAATAATAATAATAATAATAATAATAGGATTTAAAGATAAAATTGCAAAGACTCTGGCACAAGCCAATAAAGGTAATCCGTGTGATGATTGGCACACTGGGTGCAGTGCCTAAAGACCTTGGCTTGTACTTCAAAACAATAGGCGCTGACAAAATTACCATCTGTCAGCTGCAAAAGGCCACTTTACTCAGATCTACACACATTATTCGTCGATACATTAGAAAGTCCTAGACACTTGGGAAGTGTCTGACACATGATCAAATACAAAAGCCAGCACAATGATTTTGCTATGTATCAAATAATAATAATAACAATATGATGTTGATGTTGCAATCCCAGATGACAGCAGAATTGACAAGAAGCAACTGGAAAAGTTGACACGATATGAGGATTTAAAGATAGAACTGCAAAGACTCTGGCACAAACCAATCAAGGTGGTCCCAGTGGTGAATTATTAAACTGCAAAAATATGAATTTACAGGACATCCTGCAACACATTTTGCAATAGTTTTCAATAAATATCTCTTAGAGTCTCAACCAATTCAACATAGTTGTTGTAGATTTTTCGGGTTATATGGCCATGTCCTAGAAACATGGCTATATAGCCCGAAAACTACAACAACCCAGTGATTCCAGCCATGAAATCCTTCGACAATACAATTCAACCTAGTTTGTGGCAGCCACAAAAATGAAGTTTCTGAAGCATAACAACCACTTTCAAAGTAAGTACTACACAATTAAATGGGATATTACACTTTTAACCCAGAAACAGATTTTTTTTTTCAAATTTTGTTACACGGTGCTATTCAACCAATAAACTCTTCTGCATTAGTGAGAGTACCTGCCATGGATGTATATTCCAAAGTTTCTCTCTTCCACCATTCAGCACTGGATTGCGTGTGAATTTGGATAAATACATGGCCTGCAAAGCATGTGCAACTACATAGACAGCATTGTAGACACTGTAGCTATGGCTGGTCATGCTCATTTCAAAAACAGACACAGGAAGGGTCTCGAGCTTCTCCTTCCAAGTGCAGGGTGGCTTATCTTCCTCATCTTCCTCACGCAACAAACGATCAGACAAAGAGCAGTTAAATGCAGCTTCCCAGAAAGCCCACAGAAACTTGTCTTCTTTTTCTAAGGCAGGGTTTTGTGTCTGTAGGAACTGTCTGAATCCTGAAGGTTCCTTTGAATGAACTGCAAAGGATAGAGCCCCATGAAGGAAGTGTATGCTCATGTCTCTATGATGAGAAAGTGATGAAAACTCCATCTGAGCTGTCATAATCCAAACTTTTGGCCTCCTTTGCAGGAGTGTACCAAACAATTCTACAATATTTTCTATGAATATTATTGTCATAACAGTATGAATTTCACCATGCACAACCGCCACATTGGCAGTACTTCTACTAAGAAGCATGATAATTTCATTATATCCATCTATTAATTCACCAAAGGTAATTTGGGGCAACCTCGCTACAAATTGAAAGCAAATTCCTTTCTGAGCAAATGTGGGAAGAACGTTTTGTACAAATCCCTCTCCAGTATCATCATCCATAGAAACTACGCCAATCCATATCCAGTCGAAATGCAAGAGTAACTGGACTAGCCCTTCATACTGATAACCAATGTTTGGGAACATACGGTGGAAGAAACGACCTTGTACTTCATTATTCACCACAGGAGATGATCCAAAGATGAGCTATAAGGAGATAAAAATAGAGAGGAACTGAAGTTATATCAAACATAAATGCCAATGAAATATGAATCAAAAGTTGATATCAAAATCTATTAATATTTAAATCTCATTATATACAAAGGAGTAATAGCATGGTATCACTTACATAAAATGGCAAAAAAAAAATCCCCACCCAAAGTTTGCTATTTGGATATTTTTGGGGGCTGGGGTATTTCAAATTTGCAGATGATTGAATCTGTGGATACCAACTGTGAATAGGAAAGGCTGAATTTATGTTAAGTGTTATACATATGAATATACATACACAAGTGCTGGTTTAACATATATCACACAAGGTATAAAATTTATTTATTTACTTCATTTGTTGACCGCCGTTCTCAGCCCTAGGGCGACTCACGGCGGTGCACAACATGTAAAAAACAGTTTACAATAAAGCAGAACACAAAGAAATGACAGTATAACTATCAATATATAACAATAATATAACTACACTAAATCATCCGCGCCGTCTCATCATAGAATCGTGAACCGATCTCGTAATCCGTATTCCGTTCCAGTCATCATTGCCAATTGTCATAGTACTTAGTTAAACGCCCTCTCAAATAACCATGTCTTTAGGCTCTTGCGGAATGACATAAGGGAGGGTGCCTGTCTGATGTCTACAGGGAGGGTGTTCCACAGCCGGGGGGGCCACCACCAAGAAGGCCCTATCTCTCGTCCCCGCCAGACGTGCCTGTGAGGCAGGCGGGATCGAGAGAAGGGCCTCCCCAGATGATCACAAGGCCCTCGTGGGCTCATAGGCCAAGATGCGGTCAGAAAGGTATTTTGGGCCGGAACCGTTTAGGGCTTTGTAGGCCAACACCAGCACCTTAAATTGGGCCCGGTAGCAGATCGGCAGCCAGTGGAGCTGGAACAACAAGGGTGTTGTGTGCTCCCTGTGTCCCACTCCTGTTAGTAACATGGCTGCCGCGCGCTGGACTAGCTGAAGCTTCCGGGCCGTCTTCAAGGGCAGCCCCACGTAGAGAGTGTTGCAGTAGTCAAGGCGGGATGTGACCAGAGCGTGTACCACCATGGCCAAGTCAGACTTCCCGAGACACGGGCGCAGCTGGCGCACGAGCCTAAGCTGTGCAAATGCTCCCCTGGTCACCGCTGAAACCTGGGGATCCAGGCTCAACGATGAATCCAGGATCACACCCAAGCTGCGAACCTGCGCCTTCAAGGGGAGTGCGACCCCGTCCAGCACAGGCTGTTAATGAATCCAAAATTAATGAATCCAAAGCATTGTAAGGTATGATAAAGTACATACATATCAAGGCATAATGTCTACTAAATATTAACAACAATTTTGTATTATTTGTACCCACTACCCTTCCTAGAAACACTGTTCTAAATGTGTGACTATTTTAAGCAAGTCTCAAAGTTGCATGAAAGTCTCCAGAGTATTATATTTCTCCTTACAGTCTATGTCTCTAATTTCTCTTGTGGACTTCATCACCTTAATATGAAAAAGATAGTTATCCATATATACTAGAGTATAATCCGACCCGACTATAAGCCGAGGCACCTAATTTTATGACTCGAGCATAAGCCGAGGGTGGGAAATGGAGCAGCTACTAGTAAATATCAAAATATAAATAGAAACCAATAAAATTATATTAATTGAGGCATCAGTAAGTTAAATGTTTTTGAATATTTACATAAAACTGTAATTTAAGATAAGACTGTCCAACTCTGATTAAACCACTATTCTAACCTTCTTCAAGGTAAATGTGCTTACATATCCTTCCAATAATAATAAGGAGAGTAAAATAGTAAATGTAATAAAAATAATAATAGAGTAAAATAATGGAAATGTAATAATAACTAATAATAGAGTAAAATAATAAATGTAATAATAATAATAATAATAATAACAAAGTAAAATAATAAATGTAATAATAGAGTAAAATATAAATGTAATAATAATAATAATAATAATAATAGAGTAAAATAATAAATAACCTTGATTCAAGTATAATCCAAGGGAGGCTTTTCAGCCTAAAAAGGGGGCTGAAAAACTAGACTTATACTTGAATATATACAGTACATATGTGGAAAATAGAATAAAGTAGTTTCATTTCATTCCTATTCAGCAAAATATTGTTGTGACATAACTGCACAAGCAAGCTAGAAACATAATAATGGGATTTATGCTCATTGGGGCAGATATGAAATGGGAGTCAATGTGTAATGGCTCAGTTGGGAATAGGCACACTAGCAAGAAAGTGCCGGTGCACATTGGTAGAGGTAGTTAGTGCCTGATAGTACAAAACATCACATATACAGTATATACAGTATTTTTGACATCGGTCACAAATTATTTGTCTTTGAGAAGGAATCAACTTCATATTATTTATATATTTTGTATGATTAAACACAAAGGATCTGATTAAGTTTCAACATTTCATATACATTGACATTAGTATTAATAACATTTCACTCATTTATATCCTGCGTATTTTGCAATATAGGAATTCACGCAAAACCTGAACAGATCAAAAGCATTCAAAAACATCTATCTATCATCTATCTGTCTGTCTGTCTGTCTGTCTGTCTGTCTATCTATCTATCTATCTATCTATCCACCTATCTACTGTTTCAGTTTAAAATGTATGGAGAATGAAAGACCTATGCTTTGTACACATCTTACTTGTGACATCTTGTATATATACAGGATTGTTGACATGTGAAGACAATAGTCAGTGTTTGGCCCCGCAATCACCGCTGCTGGGAGATTCTCAATGCCACATTCGTAATTGGCAATGAATTGGTGCCCTCTAGACAACAGTTCCATCGCTGCAAGATAGGACCAACTTCCACTGAAACCATTGTTATAGATGTGGAAACCCAGGGTGACATTGGGCAAGAGGTGCTGGTTTTCATTGATCTCCTTGACAGCAAACACAAAGGCCGCAATGTGCTGATAGAGTTGAGTCATTAGCCTGTACGGAGTGATATTTACAATGTAAGTGATCTTCTTCAAATGAGAGCATTTGTTCGCATTCAACTACAAGCCTTTTCCAGAGTCTAGCATGACCTAGGATGCTACTATAAGTACATAAGCATCTCTCAAATTCTATTGTTCCATATATATTTTTACTCCTACAATTTCTGTTGCAGGTTTTGAAAAGGAAATGCATGGTAACATCTGTCAAGCCACACCATATGCCACCCTCAGTCTCTTCGAGGAGATGGTGAAATACAAATAAAGTATTATTATTATTATTATTATTATTATTATTATTAGATACATAACAAGATTAGTAGACAGCAAGCAAGATTACTATGCTGGCCTTTGTATTTGATCACCTGTTGGGCACTTCCCAAGTGTCTAGGACTGTGTGGGGTATTGGCGAATAATGCATGCAGATCCGAAAAGGGGGGGCCTTTTGTAGATGACAGATGGCAATTTTTTCAGTGACAATTGTTTTTAAGTGCAGGCCAACGTCTTTAGGCACTGCATCCAGTGTGCCGATCTTCTTCTTCTTCTTCTTCTTCTTCTTCTTCTTCTTCTTCTTTTTATTATTATTATTATTATTATTATTATTATTATTTTACTGACACAAAAACACTGTATGTCACAGCAACTGGGATCTATATGCTGGATTTTGTATTATTATTATTATTATTATTATTATTATTATTATTTGAAACACAACAAGATGAGTCCACAGAAGACAAGGTCACTCTGCTGGCTGTTGTATTGGATCATCATCATCATCATTAGACCAAATCTGTTAAAAATTATTCAGATAAGGGATCTTTTTCACAAAATTATGTATGTCTAAGAAAATGTTATACTGCTGGGTACTTAAACTCATGGCAAATGGCAAAAGTAAGAGAAATCCAGAGCGAAGTATTACATGGTCTTTTTGCATAAATAAAGGAGTAAATAACATGTATAGTGCAAAACAATAAATCAAGAAATAAAAGATTTCAGTATTCCAATCCACCCCCTGGTATAATCTGACCCATTTCTTGAATATAAGGACAGTATATTCTAAGAAATAGAAAACAATTATAATAGATTATGCAATAGGTTAGCATGCAGAAGACCTAGTTATTTGAAACAGAAATCCTAAGTGAGACATTTTAATGTATGCATTTACAGAACAGCAAATAAGCCAAAAATGAATATTAGACTATTAATAACAGGAATGTGAACATTAGACTTGGATGTATTGTACTTTGTGGCTCAGTACTGCAAGTATAGTTCCACTAACACAGTGTTTCCCAATCTGGGAGTCGGGACCTCGGGGGGGGGGGGTGTCACGATGGGGTATCAGAGGGGTCACGAAAGACCATCAGAAAACACTGTATTTTCTGTTGGTCATGGGGTTCTGTGTGGGAAGTTTGATCCAATTCTGTTGTTGGTGGGGTTCAGAATCCCACCAAGTACAACTTCCAAGTGTCAAGGTCTGTTTTCCCCTGCCACCACCAGTGTTCACATCTGGGCATATTGAGTATTTGTGCCAAATTTGGTCCAGGTCCATCATTGAGTCCTCATTGCTCTCTGGATGTAGGTGAACTACAACTCCAAAACTCAAGGTCAATGGCCACTAGTTGGTCGTGAAAGGTCTGTGTGCCAAGTTTTGTTCAACTGCATTGTTGGTGGAGTTCAGAATGCTCCTTGATTTTAGGTTAACTATAAATCCCAGCAGCTACAACTCCCAAGTGACAAAATCAACCCCCCCCCCCCCCACCACCACCACCTCACCAGTACTCAAATCAGAACGTATCGGGTATTTGTGCCAAATGTGGTCCTGTGAATGAAAATACATCCTGCATATTAGATATTTACATTACCATTCATAACAGTAGCAAAATTACAGTTGTGAAGTAGCAACAAAAACAATTTTCTGGTTGGTGTGCCGTCACACCCAGACACTATAAAATTAAAACTAAGATGTGCTTCTCTCTTTATCTGGGTGAACCACTGGTGTCTTTCTTAGAAGCTCAAGATTTTCAGCAACGGAGGCCAGTCCAGATTTTGAACATCAAACAGAATATTTATTTCTCAAAGTATTTGGCAGACTTGGCACAGTTTGTTGAAGTTACAAACAAAACAGGCAATTTGTGAAACCATATAGATGTTCTTTTCTTTCCTTCACCTCCAGCTGCTAAGTTAACTTCCCCCAAAGTTAGAAAATCCTGGGACACTCTACCCTAACCCTGAGCCGCTATGGTTAGAAAAAACAGGTCTTCCCTTATCTAAGCTCAAGGTTAGCTTTGGAGATGAAGTAATGAAGTATCTCTCTCAATGACTCAATAACTCAATATCCCAATAACTATCTCTCTCTCTCTCTCTCTCTCAATATGTTTCTCAATAAGCTTCTCTATCTAACTAACTAAATTTCTCAATTACTCAATTTTACTTACAATTGCTTGACAGAGCTGCTTTAGCTTGATCTAACAGCACATCTGAGGCTTTTTTCCAAACTGAAGAAGGCAGGGAATATTCCAAAATGGAGATCTCATCCCCAGGAAAAAAGGCAGTTTCTAGACCCAAAGAGATACTTTTTAAACCAATAGCTGCAAGGGCTTGCAGGCTGGCTTCCAACTTCTGTTAATAATTAACTTTCAGGGTGCTGCTGCAACCCTGGGGAAAATGCAAAGTGCTTAAGCTCTCCTATCTTGTGGCAAATGGCAAAAGGAAGAGAAATCCAGAGCAAATAGTTATACTGGTATGGGTTTTTTTTTTTTTGCATAAATAAAGGAGTAAAGAACATGTACAGCGAAAAATAAATAGAGGATTTCAGTATTCAAATCCACCCCCTGATTGCAATCTAATTTGATCCAGTTCTTGAATATAAGGACAGCATATTCTACGAAGTGCAAAACAATTATAATAGATTGTGTAATAGGTTCTCACACACAAGGCCTAGTTATTCAAAATCAAAATCATTAATGAGACATTTTAATATATGCATTTACAGAACAAATATTAATAACAGGAATGTGAAAAATTAAGCTTGGATATATGGAGGTGTCTATGGACAACGCCAGCTCTTTGGCTTAGAAATGGAGATGAGCACCCCCCCCCCCCCAGAGTCGGACACGACTGGACTTAATGTCACGGGAAAACCTTTACCTTTACCTTACAGCTAATATAGTCCCACTAACATAAGCTAGACGATTTTGAAAGCCCCATCATAAAGCCAGCAGAGACAGAACTAAAAGGGAGTCTGAGTCCTCCTTGCTTAGAAATATGAACTAATAAAGAGGAGAAAATTACCAAGATAACAGAATTTGATAGTCACTGAAATCAGTGGCTTGAATCTAAATTATGTCAAAATGATCAATTACTTTAGTTTGGATTCATTTACATTGCCATGAAAACTGCATCCAATATAAATGTATGATATAATGAAACACCAAGTGCATACTTACAGAGGTTTTATAGTAGGTTCTTCAGATGGATGCATTATAAATAGTATTGTGTCATGCTGTAAGTACAGCTGAGCCATGATTCCACCAATGATGACTTCCCCAGGAAGATAATACTGATGTTGTGTCAGGACAGGTTCTTTGATCGAACACTGAACGCTGCGGTTCTGTCCTACCACTTGGGACATTAACATTAACAGCAATACCACAAATACACTAATCTTCCAAGACAATATGAAATGTATGTAACCTGTCTCTTTCCACAATGGCATTCTGGGACTTCAGTCTAGGAAAACCTGGTTTGCCTGGTTACTTCCTCTGCAGATTCAAAGCCAGAATGGCGAGGTGTCAAGAAGCAGTAGCTGGACCAAGAGCACTCTGTGTGTATCTATAGCCCATTTCCAGAGAGGACACAGGCGATATGAACAGTAGGTCTTCCTTGTTTGCATTAGCACTGGAATTCTTTAGGGACAGGAAAATAGAAGTAATTATGGAGGGGAGAAAATGACTTTCTTTGGATTGTAGAGTCTGTAAGAAAAGAAAACATGTTTGTCACATCTCAGCAAAAGTTTTCTTTGATATCAGTTTTTGGGAGAACAAGTAAGTTATGGGCTAGGGGACTTTGATTTCCTATGTTGACTCTACAGTATGAATTCCATATCCAAGGTGTACACATTTGGTAAACTATCACGGAAACAGGAATCTGTGGATAATACCAAACCCTGTTGAAAAGAATGTCTATGGTTACTTCAAGTAATCATAGAATTACCTAGTAGGATCTAAAAATTCCTGAAGAGGTATCTTCTCTAGACATTTTTTAAGTTCTCTAGGGTGACTTTGTGGTAACTTCTGAAAGAAGCATACCATAGAATCAATTGCGTAGGTGAAACTGCAATTCATCGGTGATCACTCTTGTCCAAGTAGGATGGCCTTCAAAGTGTAGAGTCTTGGCGGTGGGTAGGTAAGTGACTGTGGAAACCTATTTTTGACCTGCATGTTCTTCCACAGTTTCCAAATAGAAGGCATTCCCAGTCAGAGTTGGCTTTATGCGCCTTCCTCTTGATGCGTTTCTTCCCTTTCACCCTCCATTCGAGACTCTTTGAATTCCACAGCATTGCTGGTAACAGCTGACCTACAGATAAAGCACTCAAGGGCCAGGGCGGTTTACAACATAGATAAATACAATTAAAATACATAGAAAATAAAAATTAAACAAATAATAAGACATTGGATCAATATAAGGTAAAAAAAAATAAGCCAAAGCATGAGTAAAAACTAAACAGTAAGCATTATTTATTTATTTATTTATTTATTTGCGACATTTCTATGCTGCCCTTCTTGTGATGAAGATGGAGAATAAGGTTGGGGCAATTACACATCCCCTTTTGCCCCATTAGTTCTTCCATCTCTTTATTTATTTTATTGTAATATTTTTGTATCTGGTCACAGTCCCACCACATATGTCTAAAAAAGCCAACTTTGCCGCATTTGTGCCAATGTAGTGTTGACAATGATTTAGTTATATGGGCTAATTTAAATGGGTTTCTGAACTATTTGGTCAATACTTTCCTTGTGTGTTTCTCTGGGGCTGATATGTTTAGGTTTTTTTAAATTGAATTAATCCAATGTTCAGTGTTTGACTCATTGCAGTATAATTCCTCTTTCCATATCTCAACTAGTGTATGAAACCCATCAAGCCTTTATTTATTTACCATGTTTGTACCTCACTCATACTTAGGTTGACCCTGAGCAAGGGCTGGGTAAATGACCTTGGAGGGCCGTATCTGGCCCTCAGCCCTTAGTTTAAGGACCCCTGCCTTAAAACATACAATTGGTAAACATTTACATTAAAACCAAAGAATTAAAACATATAAAAACAGTTACATCAATTATTAAAATCACATAGACCACAGTCGTAATCTAGGGCCATTCCAATTGTCATTGCACAGATTCAACATCCATTTATTGCATACAGTTTTTCTGGTCCCATAGACATGTCTTAGCTTTCTTTCTGATGCCTAGAAGGGAAGGAGCTGATTGAATATCACCGGGGAGGGAGTTTCAGAGTCAAGGGGCCACCACTGAGAAGGCTGTCTCTTGTCTCCACCAACCGCACCTGCTAAGAAGGTGGAACCAAGAGCAGGGCCTCCCCAAAAGATCCTAATCATCATAATGGTACATAGAGGGAGATACATTTGGACAGGTAAGCTGGGCTGGAACCATTTAGACCTTTATAGGTTAAAGCCAGCACTTTGAATTGTGCTCAGTAGCAGACTGGCAGCCAGTGGAGCTAGCGTAACACGGGAGTTGTATGCTCCCTGTATGCCGCTCCAGTTAGGAACCTGGCTGCCACCCACTGGACCACTTAAAACTTCCAAACAGTCTTCAATGGCAACCCCAAGTAGAGTGTGTTGCAGTATTTATTTATTATTTATTTATTTACAGCATTTCTACCCTGCCCTTCTCAACCCCCAGGGCGACTCAGAGCAGCTAACACAGGCAACAACTCGATGCTACAATATCAATAAACAACAATATAAAACCATAAATACATAATAGATTAAAAACAGTAATATTAATTATATAATCACATAATCACTTAGCCGTTTCCAATTATCATAACAGTCATATGGTCCAAAGTGCTGTTGTGCCTGCTAGCCAAAAGCCTGGTTCCAAAACCACGATTTTACTTTTTTCCTAAAGGAAAGGAGGGAGGATGCCAATCTAATCTTGTTGGGAAGCAAATTCCACAAGTGGGGGGTCACCACCGAGAAGGGCCTGTCCCTCGTCCCCACCAGACATGTTTGCAAGACCGGTGGGACCGAGAGCAGGGTGTCCCCAGTAGATCTTAAATTACGAGGAGGAACATTGTGGGAGATACGTTCGGACAAGTAAGCTGGGCCAGAACCGTATAGGGCTTTATAGGCCAAGACCATCTCTTTGAATTGTGCTCGGAAGTGGATCAGCAGCCAGTGAGGCTGACATAACAGGGGGGTGGTGTGCTCCCTATATGGTGCTCTGGTGAGTAATCTGGCTGCCACCCATTGGACTAGTTGGAGTTTCTGAACAGTCTTCAAAGGCAACCCCACATAGAGTGCATTGCAGTAATCTATTCGGGATGTAACCAGAGCGTGGACCACCATGGCCAGTAGACTATTCTCCTTTCTCCTTCTTTAATTTATTTCTTCATATCTGATCAAAATCTGTTTCTGGGCTTTCTCTTTTTCCACTCAACCCATTCCATAACAGCCAGTTACTTTGTCTACATTTGTTTGTTTTTTTTTTTTTTGTTTTTTTGTTTTTTATCATATCACAATCTTTAATTGTCCCATCTGGGTTTAAGAGGTCAACAATCAACCTCCTTCCACTTTGCTTTAATTTTTTATCACTTTGCCAAATATCTGTTCATTTTTATTATCTAAGTAGCTTGGGGACCTGGTGGTGCCTGGGTTATTTGATAAAGGCATTGTGTGGCAAGGTTGGTCTTTATCAGTTATTTATGTGGCTCTCAGTGCTCTCAGGAAGTTAGTGAAGGTACTGTGAGTCTTATTGTCCATGGTCCATCCTCCTCCAAACACCGCCAGGATGTAGAGTGGGTCATGGCAGCTCTGTGTGCCAAGTTTGGTCTGCATTGGTCATTGGATGAGGGTCGCAACACTCTCAGGATGTGAGTGAAGGTAATTCAAGTCCCATCATCCATGGTCCATCCTCCTCCAAACTGGACCAGGATGTAGAGTGGGTCATGGGGGCTCTGTGTCCCAAGTTTGGTCTTGATCAGTCATTGGATGAGGGACACAGTGGTCTCAGAAAATGAGTGGAAGTACTGCAAGTCCCATCATCTGTGGTCCGTCCTCCTCGAAACTGCACCAGGATGTAGAGTGGGGTCATGGGGGCTCTGTGTGCCAAGTTTGGTCTTGATCAGTCATTGGATTAGGCTTGCAGCGGTCTCGGTAAGTGAGCGGAGGTACTTCAAGTCTCATCATCTATGGTCCACCCTCCTCCAAACTGCAGAAGGATGTAGAGTGGGTCATGGCGGGCTCTGTGTGCCAAGTTTGGTCTTTATCAGTCTTTGTTGGGGGCCGCAGTGGTCTGTGGGAACAGAAGGGTGTGAAAGTACTACAAATCCCATAATCCATTGTCCATCCTCCCCCAAACTTCACCAGGATGTAAAGGGGGGCATGGGGGTTATCTGTGCCAAGTTTGTTCTTGATCAGTCATTGGATGAGGGTCACAGGTGTCTCGGGAAGGGAGTGAAGGTACTTCAGGTCCCATCATCGATGGTCCATCCTCATCCAAACTGCAGTAGGATGTAGGTCATGGGGCTCTGTGTGCCAAGTTTGATCTTGATCAGTCATTGGTGAGGGTTGCAGTGGTCTCAGCAAGTGTGTTTAGGTACTGCAAGTCCCATCATCCATGGTCCATCCACCTCCAAACTGCACCAGGATGTAGAGTGGGTCATGGGGGCTCTGTGTGCCAAGTTTGGTCTTGATCAGTCATTGGATAAGGGTTGCAGTGGTTTCGGGAAGTGAGTGGAGGTACTTCAAGTCCCATCACCTGTGGTCCAACCTCCCTGAGACTGCACCAGGATGTAGAGTGGGTCATGGGGACTGTGTGTGCCAAGTTTGGTCTTTATTGGACTTTGTTATGGTCTGCAGTGGTCTGTGTGAACCAAAGGGTTTGAAAGTACTACAAATCCCATCATCCATTGTCCATCCTCCCCCAAACCTCCCCAGGATGTAAAGGGGGTCATGGGGGCTCTGTGTGCAAAGTTGGGTCTTGATTAGTCATTGGATGAGAGTCTCAGTGGTCTCGGGAAGTGAGTGGAGGTACTTCAAGCCCCATCATCCATGGTCCATCCTCCTCCAACCTGCAGTAGGATGTAGAGTGGGTCATGGGGGTTCTGTTTGCCAAGTTTGGTCTTTATCGGTCTTTTGGGGGGGCCACAGTGGTCTTTGGGAACCAAAGGGTTTGAAAGTACTACAAATCCCATCATCCTTTGTCCGTCATCCCCCAAACCTCAGAGGACTTAAAGGGAGTCATGGTGCTTATGTGTACCAAGTGTGGTCTAGGTCTTTCCTTTCTTTGCCACCTCAGAATGTGGAATGTTGAGTCTGGCCAATCAGAGATCATATGCAAATTGTACTGCAGTGGCAACCAATCAGATAGCTGCCACAGCCTCAGGCCTTTACCTCTCCTCTCTCTGTCACTTCAGAATGTTGGAATGTTGAGGCTGGCCAATCAGAGACCATATGCAAATAATACCACAGTGGCAACCAATGAAAAAGCTGCCACATACACGTCCGCCCTCTGCATACATGCATAAATACGTACATACATACAAACATTCTCTTTTATTATAGATATAAATATAGATATAGATATAGATATAGATATCCCTATTCGATGTATATCCATTTAATTTCTTGGGAACTCATTTTGCCGTTTTTCCAACATTCCATGGAGGAGGTCCTTTGATCCCCTTAATTTGTTTTAAACACACATACACACACACACTCACACACAAATAAAAGACTGCTAGTAGAGTCAATTTTGAAGAACAACTCAATCCGTTGTTAATGTTTTCAGGGAGAAAGGTACAGCCAGCAGAGGGTCTAACAGCAGCGGAGTAATACATCAGGAACAGTAATGGTTTTTTGTGATTATTATTATTATTATTATTATTATTATTAAAAACAGAAACCATGTTATTGATCAGTCAATTGGCCTTATCAAAATAGACAATATAAACACAAGATATAGTATACATCAAGTCCAAGTAATTTTTTAATTAAAAGTTACTCCTAAAGGGACAATTCTTTGGAATGGTATTATTATTAACAATAACCATCTTTTATGTCCTGATGGAGGTTGAAGTTCAGAGCCAGACATTGGGTTCTATTGACTTGACAAATGTTAAAATTTCTCACCCAGACTGAAGCCCCAAACTAAGTTTTGTAGTTCTTACTACTGGCAACAGCCAAAGGATTATTACTAATACTTATTATTATTATTATTATTATTATTACTACTACTACTATTATTACTTGAGATTCAGAAGGCAGAGAACACAGAGAGAAAAACATAAATAGAGAGAATGTTGCAAAGGAATGAAATTACAGGTACTGTAGGTAGGTAACTAGGTAATCGTTTTCTGAGAATGAGGCTTTTCTGTTTGTTTGCTTGCATTATTATTAATTATTGTTATATTTTAAAGGTATTTTCTGAAGGAGAGGAGGGGAGGAGAAAAGGAAACTAGAGGGTGACTCAAGGCTCTAACAGCCACCCAGATATTTTTAAAGAAAGGCACGCCAAGAGCAAAAAGATGCTTTTTCTTTCTCCCTAGGCTGGATCCAGACACGCCTTCATCCTAGGAAAACCCATGTTTAAAAAAGCAGATTTTCCTGGGGGCCTGTCCACACCCACCCCAAAAAGTGCACGCTTTCTGGGGTGGGTGTCTAAACGTTCTCTCGAGACTAGCCAGAGACAACGTCTGGAGGCCTTACACCCCTCCCCCTAAGCCCCCAGACCTCATAGAAAAGTAATAAAAACTTACTAGACCTCCATTACAAGCCTCGGCAAGCTCTCCCGGCATGTGGGAGGGGGGAAGCAAATTTCCTCCCCCCCCCCCCTTATTTAGCCTGGTAAACTGTGGGAATACTGTCTGGACTGCAGGATTCTGCAATCCAGACACCAGAAATAGTGGATTTATTCCGTGACTTCCAAGAAATCTACTATCAAATTAATTTGCTACAAATCAGGTTTTTTTGGGTTTGTAGCAAATTAATTTGGGACTGTCCAGAATGTTGTCTGGGCAGCCCCTGCTTTATGGTGGGAGTAACTGCAATAAAGGTCCTGTCTAGATGGGCCCCTGGTCCCCAAACGCGTGTGCACCCACCCGTCCCACATGTTTGCAACTCCTGGTCCCACTAAATTAAAAGAACCAAGAAAATAAAGGAAAATAAAGGAAAATCAAAAAGATTCAAGAGAGAGACCAAACCAAGCCAAGCCAAAAAACAAAAACAAAAAAACAAAAACAAAACAAAACCTGAGAGTGAAGGGCAAGGCAATAGGACTGAAGCACCTCTCTAGAGCCAGGACGCAATTGAGAGCAAGGTAGGTGCTTGTCTCATCAAATAGACACAGATTGCATAAGACACATCACAGCATTCTTCTATTCTGATTCGCCCAACAGACAGAGCTCACAGGAAAACCTTGTGCAAGTCAGAAAAAACAAGGTGGCTGTGGCCCTTGCCATTACAGCCAGCTGAACAAGCAAGAAAAGATGGATTGGCCGAAGAGAACTGACAAAACTGAATTCATGCACAAGCCTAGTGGGCACCATTTTTTTTGGTATTTGTATCTGAATAATTGGCGAGTCTTTAATTTCTTCTTTTTGTTACTTGTTCCTTGGTATTCAGCTCAGGCTTCACTAAAATAATGTAGCATTTTGGTGAAAAGATACAGCCCAGTAAACCAAAACTGGAAGCCAAGATAGAAAAAATTTCCACAGCCACCATATTTTTGCCCTTGGTGCTCAGGTATGTAGGAATGAAGCACAGCCAAACACTGCAAAAGACCAACATGCTGAAGGTGATGAACTTGGCCTCATTAAAACTGTCAGGTAACTTCCTGGCTAAGAAAGCCAAAGTGAGGCTGACAAGAGCGAGGAAACCCATGAAACCCAGAAGAGCATAAAGCATACCTCCTGAGCCTTCATTGCATTTGAGTACAATTGTTTGAGTCACTGAGTACATGTCAAGGTCTGGGAATGGAGGAGAGGTGATCAGCCAGATATTACAAATCACAGCTTGGAAAAGGGAGCAGAAAAGAACAATGGAATATGCGAATCGCTTCCCCATCCATCGCCTTATCCTGGACCCTGGCTTGGTGGCTATGAAAGCCAGAATGACCGTGATGGTTTTGGCCAAAATGGAAGAAAGCGCCACTGAGAAAATCATGCCAAAAGCAGTTTGTTGAAGGAGGCATGTCACCTTCCCAGGTCGGCCAATGAATAGGAGAGCACAAAGGAAGGAAAGCAGGAGGGAAGTCAGGAGAATGTAGGTGAGGTTCTTATTGTTTGCTTTGACAATGGGAGTGTCCCTGTACATCATGAAGATGCCCAGAATGAAGATTGTGATGAGAGAAAATTTGAGAGCAAACACAGTTAAGATGATCCCCAGGGGCTCTCCAAAAGACAAGAAGGTGATTTCTTTAGGGAGACATTCATCCATGTAATCATTTGGATATTGATATCCAGGGCATTCAAAGCATGCATCCATGTCTGAAAAAGAAAAGAAAGCTTTGTTGGAGCATGTAAAAACCAGTTGGTGAATGTGTTAGCTGAAAAATGCAAAGCATGAAGCTGATTGATTGGGCTACGGCTGAGAAGCTAGCTGAGCCTGGGAGTTTTGGCAGCAGTTACATGTTGAGGTTTTCTGTGTAGGAGCTTACCAAGACAGTATTTTCTTCTTCTGGGCTGCTAGAAGAAGATCCTTCACATGCACACCTAAGGACCATTTGAATCCCTCTTAAAGGACATTGTGTGAGTCAATGCAACTGTTCACATGCCTGTATATATGTTGCTCTGCAAGAGTAAACACCTTATTCTTTACTGTTCATTTGCATGGCATATATTTTCTCTAGAAAGACAGGATTGGTAAAGAGGTGAACTATGCTTTACCTTTGGCCAAATAATCTGTTTATTGGAAGTCACACAGCTTGTTTTTATCTGTAGCCTTGTTGCATCTGCTGGATTTTAAATTGGTAGAGTTTATATTAGTATGCAATTTTAATGTAAATTTAGGCTGTTTTATGCAAATGTATGTTGTTTATGTCAATGTATGTTGTTTTGTCATGGTACTATTGTATGCTTTTTATGAGCTGCCCTGAGTCCTTTCAGGTAATGGTGGTGGGGTATAAATAACTTCTTCTTCTTCTTCTTCTTCTTATTCTTCTTCTTCTTCTTATTATTATTATTATTTAAAACACAACAAGATTAGCACATAGCAAACAAGATCACTATGCTGGTTGTTGTATTGGGTCACACGTTGGATATTTCCCAAGTGTCTAGGACTATGTGATGTATCGGCTAATGATGATGATGATGATGATGATGATGATGATGATGATGATGATGTTTTGTGCATTGAACCAAACTGTCTCAGTAACTGAAAACCAAGCCAATATCCTTTCAAATGCATTGTATTTGCAAAAAGACATAATCAAGTATGATCCCAAATTCAGGGTTCAATGTGTAGAAAGAAAACTCATCTCCATTGATTAAGGGTTCATCCAGACTGCAGAATTAAGGCATATGATGACAGCACTTTAAGTACAATGGCTCAATGTTATGGAATTCTGTGAGGTGTAGTTTTACAAAATCTTTAGCCTATACCAAAATGCACTTTTGAAGGTGGAAAATTGCACAGTGAGGTGGCTGTACAAATGGATTCTTGGCAAATGTAGATTCAACACCTGTTTAGAGTGGTCAAATTTGTAATTTTGCTAAGCTCTTTGGAAGAATACTCTGGCTATGAAGAATAATCAGGGTGTAGTCTACTTAGTACTTACCCTTCTTTTGCCAGAGTTTATTCCTCAGTTCAACCAAATGTGAAGTCATATTTGTGTTCCACTGAGAACATAATTAGATGTAGCCCAGCCACATACTTTTCAATGGGACCAAATTAGATTGCACATGAAAAATTAGAGAATATGCTACAGTTTAATCCCCTGTCCTGACTTGTTGTAAACCGCCTTGAGTCGCCGATAGGCTGAGAAAGGAGGTATACAAGTATAGTAAACAAATAAATACATAAATAAATCCATCCACAATTCTTATACCACACCAGACATAGCTAACTGGTAATAACTGGAGAACATTTTCATATTGTTCATCTTTTGAGAATCAAGTTTCTGGAATGGAGATATGATACCTGATTCTACCGACAAATACAGAATATTATGTTTCCTACCTGTCTGGTTTGAAATCTTGCCTTCTGGACATGACAAGCAATTATAACAGCAAAATTGTTCTCCTTCCATCATTCTTTTACTAAAACCCAACAGGCATTTTTCATTACATAGAGAGAGAGGCGGCATCTGCCCATTTAAAAATAACAAAAAGGCAGGAGTTAAAGATTGTTTTGTTCTAGAATAGGAAAATAGTGTGAAACATGTCATTTATGCAATGAACACCAGGCAATTTGAAGTTGTTTTTCCCCTCCATTTAAGGAGCGACTTGAGAAACTTCAAGTCACTTCTGGTGTGAGAGAATTGACCGTCTGCAAGGATGTTGCCCAGGGGACAGATGGATGTTTTATCATCCTGTGGGAGGCTTCTCTCATGTCTTTGCGTGAGAAACTAGAGATTACAAATTGGAGCTCACCCCATTCCCTAGATTTAAACCACTGACCTTTTGGTCAGCAGTCCTGCTGGCACAAGGATGCAACCCATTGTGCCACTGCAATTAGCTTTGGTCTAATAATATGTCAGTAGTGTTTGCAAAGAAAAGGCATGCTTACAAGAGAGATTAAAACCTGTGAAATAGCCATCCTTGGAGGGTTTTTTTTTTTTTACTATACTATTCTACATTTTACATTCACCTCACAAACCAGATTTCCCTTTTTGTTTTTGTTTTACCTTAAATAAATATTTCCAATTTCTTTTTGCAAGTAAATAAAGACATTTAGTTATTTCTGGTCTTCCAAGCAAAAAAAACTTCAGTAACAGCAAAGTTTTGATACTTTGTTGTGATTACTTGCCGTATGAGTTTCAATGGATATACTCCCAAATAAGAAGATACTCCATTAAAATGGTTCAAAAGTCATTATAGAACTGGGGAGGGGGGCTTTGGTGCTTCATTTCAAAAGCATTTTTAAAGTATATTTAGTGAAAAATTCATTACTGTAACAAGGCTAATGAAATTTTGTTACTATTTTGTTACAGTAATTGGGCATAATTAAATTACTATCATTGCGGAAATTTTAGGGACTCCTATCTCCCTCATTTTTAAAGTTATTGCAGTGAAACTTGCAACACTGATAGAACACATTTACCATTGTTAGCCCACCAAATTTCAAAACATTTCACTTATCCATGGAATTTTGGTGAATTTTCAAAATTTATCCCCCTGGTGGCACAATGGATTATTCTTTTGAGCTGCTGAACTTGCTGACCGAAAGGTTGACAGTTCAAATCCAGGGAGCGGGGTGACCTCCCACTGTTAGGCCTAGTTTCTGCCAACCTAGCAGTTCGAAACATGCAAATGTGAGTGGATCAGTAGGTACCGCTTCTGCGGGAAGGTAACAGCACTCTATGCAGTCATACCGGCCACATGGCCTTGGAGATGTCCATGGACAACATTGGCTCTTTGGCTTAGAAATGGAAATGAGCACCACCCCCCTGAGTCAGACATGACTAGACTTAATGTCAGAGGAAACCTTTACCTTTACCTTACTTCACTTATCCACATATTTTGAGTGAATTTTCAAAGTTTTTATAAACAATCTTTTTTTAATAATAAAGAAAATCTGTTTATATTTTGAAAGTGTTATTTCCTGTTTAATTATGTAGTCTTTGCTTTGAAAGTAGTTGCTCCAGAAACTTTTTTGTGTGTGTGTCAGAAACTTTGTTAAATTTCTGGTGGAGACTCAACAAAGCTCAATGTGCTATGGGGCGATGCCCATTGCGGAAAGACAAGGATTTTGCAATGTAATAAACTTTCACCATGTATTTATAACAGAACCAATTAAGAACAGTAATTTATAACCCAGGAACAGAAATCAAGGGACATCTAGACTGACCCCCCTTCTTCCGGCCAGAAAGGCACCATCCAAACACTCCTGACATCCAATTAATATTCTTCCCCTATTGAGTTGGGGGGGGGGGCACAAGGCCCATCCATTTAGGTCATTAGGCCATCTCCAACACTTACAAAACAATTTTCATCACAGTAGAAGTATCTGGCTTTTCTGTGAAAGTGAACTTACCTGGTCGAAGATGCTGGGCCACACAATGGCATCCTCCTGAATGGTGAACATCTTGTCTGCAGGACCCTGAGGTTCCATTGTACCAACTTTTATTCTAACAAAAGACTCATTTGGGAATGTGACCCAGTTCAAAATATCAAAATGTGTTAATAATTCCCCATTTTGATTGAAGGAAATCTCTTCCCCAGCATTATTGTTAAATGCAACTCTTCTCAGAAACCGGTGGATCTAAATGAGAGTATGAAGGAAATTATGAAGAGGCCCACATAAAAATAAATAAATAAAATAAATAAATATAAATAAATAAATAAATAAATAAAATGATGTTTTGTACTATCAGGCACTAACTACCTCTGCAATGTGCAACAGCACTTTCTTGCTCGTGTCCCTATTCACAACTGAGTCATTACACATTGGCTCCCATTTAGTATCTGTCCCAATGAGCATAAATCCCAATGTGCTATGATCATGTTTCTAGCTCTCTTGTGCAGTCATGTCACAACAATATCTTGCTGAATAGGAATGAAATGAAACTGCTTTGTTCTATTTCCCACATATGTAAGTACTTTTATGAAGGCATACATCTCCACTTGAACTCTGCCTTGTTAAAACCTTTGTGTCCATACTTTGATTGATAATATCATGAGTGGTACCAAGCTGATATATGCTGCATATAAACCAATTGATATAATTTAATGTGGAGGCCCCGGTGGCACAGTGAGTTAAACCACTGGGCTGCTGAACTTGCTGACTGAAAGGTCACCAGTTTGAATTCAGGGAGTGGGGTGAGCTCCCGCTGTTAGCCCCAGCTTCTGCCAACCTAGCAGTTCGAAACAATGTGAGTAGATCAATAGGTACCGCCCCAGCAGGAAAGTAACGGTGCTCCCTGCAGTCATGCTGGCTACATGACCTTGGAGGTGTCTACGGAGAATACTTTACAATTTAATACAAAACACTACATGTTATTATTTATCTATAGCATGGATTCTCAAATTTTGAAAGCCACAGAACCCTTTTTGAAGGAATAGTTTCTTGTGGAGCCCCAAGAAACTTATGGACACTTAGGGGCTGGATTGCATTTTTAAAATTGACATACAGTCTGGAACAGTGGCAGGTGGATGGAGAATGTTTGTGTGAACTAATTGAAAAAAAAACATGAACAAATTCCTATGCACACTGCACATATTTTGTTTGTGGAGCAAAAAGAAAGAAAGAATATTCAAAATGAAGACATGGAAATGGAAGACCCCCGGGGCCATCCAATCTAATCGCTCTCTGCCCTGCAGGAAAGGCAGAATCAAAGTACGCCAAACAGATCACCATCCAGCCTTTGCAATAATAATAATAATAATAGGATTTAAAGATAGAACTACAAAGACTCTGGCACAAGCCAGTAAAGGTGATCCCAGTGGTGATCGGTGCACTGGGTGCAGTACATAAAGACCTTGGCCTGCACTTAAAAACAATCAGTGTTGAAAAAATTACCATCTATCAGCTGCAAAAGGCCACTCTACTCAGATCTGCAGACATTATTAATTGATACATCACACAGTCCTAGACATGTGATCGAAGACAAAAGCCAGCATAATGTTCTTGTTTGCTGTGTACTTATCTTGTTATGTATCAAATAATAATAATAACAATATGATGTTGATGTTGCAATCCCAAGTAACAGCAGAAACTGGAAAAGCTGACACTATATGAGGATTTAAAGATCGAACTACAAAGACTCTGGAACAAGACAGTCAAGGTGGTCCCAGTGGTGAATTATTAAACTGCAAAAATATGATTTTGCAGGACATCTTGCAGAACATTTTGCAACAGATACTACACTTGATCTTAGCCAAAAAGCTGAGAAGCAACAGTGTTTCGATGAACATCTCTTAGAGTCTCAACCAATTCAACATAGTTTGTGGCAGCTGCAAAAATGAAGTTTCTGAAATATAACAACTACTTTCAAAGTAAATACCACACAATTAAACAGGATATTACACTTTTAACCCAGGAACAGATTTTTTTTAAAAATGTTACATGATGCTATTCAACCAATAAAGTCTTCTGCATTAGTGAGAGTACCTGCCATGGATGTATACTCCAAAGTTCCTTTCTTCTGCCATTCAGCACTGGATTGTGCTTGAATTTGGATGAATACATGGCCTGCAAGGCATGAGCAACTGCATAGACAGCATTGTAAACACTGTAGCTATGGCTGGTCATGCTCATTTCAAAAACAGACACAGGAAGGGTCTCTAGCTTCTCCTTCCAAGTGCAGGGTGGCTTATCTTCATCATCTTCCTTGCCCAACAAGCGATCAGACAAAGAGCAATTAAATGCCTCTTCCCAGAAAGCCCACAGAAACTTGTCTTCTTTTTCTAAGTAAGGGTTTCGTGTCTGTAGAAACTGTTTGAATCCTAAAGGTTCTTCTGAATGAACTGCAAAGGATAGAGCCCCATGAAAGAAATGTACACTCATGTCTCTATGATGAGAAAGTGATGCAAACTCCATCTGAACTGTCATAACCCACACTTTTGGCCTCCTTTGCAGGAGTGTACCAAACAATTCTACAGTATTTCCTATGAATATTATTGCCATAACAGTATGAATTTCACCATGCACAACTGCCACATTGGCAGTAAATGTAATAAGAAACAGGATGATTCCCTTATATCCATCTAGTAATTTACCACTTTCCCCAGAAAAGGTAATTTGGGGCAACCTTGCTACAAATTGAAAGCAAATTCCTTTCTGAGCAAATGTGGGAAGAACATTTTGTACAAATCCCTCTCCAGTATCATCATCCATACAAACTACGCCAATCCATATCCAGTCGAAATGCAAGAGTAACTGGACAAGCCCTTCATACTGATAACCAATGTTTGGGAACATATGGTGGAAGAAATGGCCTTGTACATCATTATTCACCCCAGGAGATGATCCAAAGATGAGCTATAAGGAGAGAGAAAGAAAAAATAGAGAGGAACTGAAGTGATATCAAACACAAATACCAATGAAATATGAATCAAAAGTTTCTAATTTCTTCAACCATTATATTAGCTTAACAAAATATTATTTTATTTATCTTAATACATAGGAATGTTTACACTACTTTTGTAAAACTTGACTTTATATCACATCTGGTCCTCCAGATATTGCTGGGCTCCCAATCAAACATAAATACCACTTAAATATGAACCAAAAGTTGATATCAAAATCCACAAATACTTAAATCTCATTATATACAAAGGAGTGATAGAATAGTATATAAAATGGCCAAAAAAACCTCCAAAGTTTGCTATTTGGATATGTTTGGGAGCTGTTTGTATTATTTGTACCCATCACCCTTCCTAGAAACACTGCTATAAATGTAGGACAATTTTAAGCAAGTCTCCAAATTGCATTAAAGTCTCCAGAAAATTATATTTCTCCCTACAGTCTTTGTCTCTAATTTCTCTCATGGACTTCTATTTGACATAGGTCACACATTATTTGTCTTTGAGAAGGAATCAACTGCAAATTATTTCTACATTTTATATGATTAAATGCAAAGGATCTGATTAAAGACCTAATCACACTAGAGAATGAATCCACTTTAAATCCGGTTGCTGCCTCCTGGAGAATTCTGGGGTTTGTAGTTTAGGGAAGCGCCTTTAACAACCTCACTGTGAAGTCTTGGCTTGGCCTTCTTTTCTCCTCTGCTTTAGTTTCCCCTGTTTATAGGTCTTCCCAATAGAGTAGATACCTTCCTTTGTATTAGCTTTTGGGTGGAGCTTAAAATCCTATGCTTTGTACACATCTTACTTGTGACATCTTGTACATATACAGGATCGTTGCCACGTGAAAACAATAGTCAGTATTTGGCCCCGCAATCACCGCTGCTGGGAGATTCTCAATGCCACATTTGTAATTGGCAATGAATTGGTGCCCTCTAGACAACAGTTCCATTGCAGCAAGATAGGACCCACTTCCACTGAAACCATTGTTATAGATGTGGAAACCCAGGGTGACATTGGGCAAGAGGTGCTGGTTTTCATTGATCTCCTTGACAGCAAACACAAAGGCCACGATGTGCTGATAGAGTTGTGTCATTAGCCTGTAAGGAGTGATATTTACAATGTAAACTATCTTCTTCAAATGAGAGCATTTGTTCCTGTTCATCTACATGCCTCTTCCAAAGTCTAGCGTTACTTTGGATGCTACTATAAGTTCGTGAGCATCTCTCAAATTCTATTGTTCCATATATATTTTTACTCCGATTATTTCTGTTGCAGGTTTTGAAAAGGAAATGCATTGTAACAACTGTCAAACCACACGAAATGCTGCCCTGAGTCCTTTTGGGGAGATGGTGGCAGGATACAAATAAAGTATTATTACTATGATTGAAACAAAAGCACGGTATGTCACAGCAAATGAGATTTCGTATCACAAAATCACAAGTTGAACACTTCCCAAGTGTCTAGGACTGTGTGATGTATTTTCAAATGATGTGCGCAGATCCAAATAAGGTATTATTAAAAAGGTAAAGGTAGTCCCCTGACATTAAGTCCAGTCATGTCTGACTCTGGGGTGGTGCTCATTTCCATTTCTAAGCCGAAGAGCCAGCGTTGTCCATAGACACCTCCAAGGTCATGTGGCCGGCATGACTGCATGGAGCGCTGTTACCTTCCTGCCGGAGCGGTACCTATTGATCTACTCACATTTGCATGTTTTCGAACTGCTAGGTTGGCAGAAGCTAAGGCTGACAGCGGAAGCTCACATCGCTCCCCGGAATCGAACCTGCGACCTTTCGATCAACAAGCTCAGCAGCTCAGTGCTTTAACCCATTGCACCACCGGGGGCTCCTTGAGGTATTATTACTATTATTATTATTATTATTATTTGATAAAATCTGTTAAAAATTATCCATATGAATTATATTTTTACAGCATTATATTTGCCTAAGAAAATGCTATACTGCTGGGTGCTTAAACTCTACCATCTCATGGCAAATGGCAAAAGTAAGAGTAATCCAGAGCAAAGTATTACATGTTCTTATGCTTAAATAAAGGAGTAAATAACATGTACAATGCAAAACAATAAATCAATAAATAAAGGATTTCCGTATTCCAATCCAACCACTGGTTGCAATATATTTTGACCCAGTTCTTGAACAAAAGGACAGCATATTCTAAGAAATTCAAAACAATTATAATAGGTTATGTAATAGGTTATAATACACAAGACCTAGTTATTCAAAACAGAAATCTTAAATGAGACATTTCAATGTATGCATTTACAGAACAGAAGCCAAAATGAATATTAGACTATTACTAACAGGGATATGAAAAATATTAGGCTTAGATGTATTGTACTTTGCGGCACCGTTCCATTAATACAGTGTTTCTCAACCTGGGGGTTAGGACCCCTGAGGGGTCTCAAGAGGGTGTCAGAGGGCTAGCCAAAGACCATCAGAAAACACAGTATTTTCTGTTGGTCATGGGGGTTCTGTGTGGGAAGTTTGGCCCAGTTCTATCATTGGTGGGGTTTAGAAGATTGTAGTTGAACTATAAATCCCAGCAACTACAACTCCCCAATGTCAAGGTCTATTTTCCCCAAACTCCACAAGTATTATTATTATCTTATTAACTACATTTCTATACTGCTTTTCTCACTCCTGGGGGGACTCAAAGCAGTTTACAACATAATAAATGGCAAATTCAATGCCTCACATATATATAAAAATATCACATATCTAAATCAATAACATATAACTGTAGATAAAAACCGTTAAAACTATAAAAACATCAAACATAGACATAAATATGAAACGTATTATTGCGGCAATTAACAATGTAGACCCCTTCTCTTCTCCCCCCACCTGACTCCCCAACTCTCTCTCCATAGCATTTCAGCCCATCTTTTTACCCACCCTGCTTTCCCCACATCCCAACAGACACAAAGTTATTTAAGTACAGATTGAATACAAAATGGGAAAGATAAAAAAAAGGCCCAGGCCTTCTTGGGGGATGGTAAATGTGATATGAGGTCCTTGGGGCGGGCAGAGGGAGAGTCTTATCTGATGATGGTAGTAGGCTATTGATCAGTTTTGTAAAAGTCCAGAGGAACCTAGATTTTATCAGTTGTGGTGTCATAAGTCAGGTGTGAGCTATCACTTTCCAGTAGATTGAGGATGGGGAAGGGCAACAAAGTGCAGCTGCCCCTGAGGAGCGTTGGTGTGTAGGCTGCACCTTCCACCCTGGAGGAGCTGAAGTCTCCTGGCCTCCTTTTTTTTTTTTTTTAATTATATTTTATTGCATTTTACATTAAACACAGGTAAGGAAGGGTATGGTCCGGGTGAAGTGGGGGATGGGAGGGTGGAAAGGAGGGGAAGGAAGGGGCTGGCTTAAACTAGAGGGGGGGGCAGGTTAGGCTGGGATAGTGAGGGGGGGGGAAGGGAAGTGGGTAGAGGTTTAGGGGAAGGATGGGAGGGAGGGTGTCGATGGCTTCCCGCCAGTCTTCCGGAATCATTCACTGATGAATTGTGATCTTCTTTCTGGCCTCCTTTTCACCTCCTCCTTCATGCCAAGTTTGGTTCAGATCCATCATTGTTTGAGTCCACAGTACTCTCAGGTTGTAGGTGAACTACAACTCCAAAACTCAGCGTCAATGCCCACCGAAACCCTTCCAGTATTTTCTGTTGGTCATGGAAGTTCAGTGTGTCAAGTTTGGTTCAATTCCATCACTGGTGGAGTTTGGAATATTCTTTGATTGGAGGTGAACTATAAATCCCTACTCCCAAATGACAAAATCAATCCCCCCAACCGCACCAGTATTCAAATCTGGGTGTACCGGGTATTTATGCCAAATTTGGTCCAGTGAATGAAAATACATCCTGCATATCAGATATTTACATGGTGATTCATAACAGTAGCAAAATTACAGTTGTGAAGTAGCAACAAAAACAATTTTATGGCTGGGGGTCACCACAATATGAGGAATGTATTAAGGAGCTGCGGCATTGGGGAGGTTGAGAAACACTGCACTAACATGAGCTATAAGATTTTGAAAGCCCCATCATAAGGCCAGCATAGCCAGAAGGAAAAGGGAGTCTGAGACCTCCTGACTTAGAAGTATGAACTAAGGAAGGGGAGAAAATTACCAAGATATCAGAATTTATCAGTCGCTGAAATCAATAGCTTGAAACTATATTATGTCAAAATTATCAATGACTTTAGTCTGGATTTATTTACATTGCCATGATCATACATTAGCAGGCTAATTGAAAATTGTTTCCAATATTTCTTATTTATTTATCTACCACACTTGTACTCCGCCCTTCTCACCCTGTGAGGGCAGCCTCACAAAAGCAACAATACAATGTCGCATATAAATAAACATAACATTGATAAATAAACAAATGCATTCAAACCAACCCAATTAAAAATGTAAACATTAAAACATCAATTATAAATATATCATATATTTATAACACAATATAAATGTATGATATCATGAAATACCAAGGACATACTTACAGGGGATTTATAGTAGGTTCTTTAGATGGATGTGTTACAAATAGTCTTGTGCCATGCCATAAGTATACCTGAGACATGATTCCACCAATGATGACTTCTCCAGGAAGATAATACTGATGTTGTGTAAGGATAGGTTCTCTGATGGAACACTGAACACTGCGGTTATGTCCTACCACTTGAGACATTAACATTAACAGCAATACTGCAAATACTGTGATCTTGCAAGATAATATTAAATGCATGTAACCCGTCTCTTTCCACAATTGCATTCTAGCAATTTCCCTCTGTCTAGGAAAACCTGATTTGACTGGTTATTTCCTCTGCAGATTCAAAGCCAGAATGGTGAGGTGTCAAGAAGCAGTAGCTGGACCAAGAGCACTCTGTGTGTATCTATAGTCCACTTTGATAGAGGGCACAGGGGATTTGAACAGTCGGTCTTCCATAACAATTGTTTGCATCACCACTGTAACTCTTTAGGGACAGGAAAACAGAACTAATTATGGAGGGGACAAAATAACTTGCTTTGGATTGTAGAAGAGAAAACATGTTTGTCACATCTCAGGAAAAGTTTTCTCTGATATCGTTCTTTGGGAGAACAAGTTAGTTATGGGCTAGGTGACTTTAATTTCCTGTGTTGACTCTACAGTATGAACACCATATCCATTTTTGTTATACTTTGGAAACTACCCTGAGTCCCTTTGGAGAGAGAGAGCAGGTTATAAATAAAGTGTTGTTGTTGTTGTTTATCATGGAAACAGGAAACTGCAGATAATACCAAACCCTGTTGAAAGGAATGTCTATGGTTACTTCTAAGTAACCTTAGAGTTACCTAGGAGGATCTAAAATTTTGTGAAGAGGTATCTTCTCTAGGATTTTTTAAAAGTCCACTAGGGTGACTCTGTGGTAACTTCTGAAAGAAGCATACCATAGGATCAACTGAGTAGGTGAAACTGCAGGTCCCAGTCCTGTTGATTTTGGAGAGGATCCCCCCAGGACCCTGTAAAGGATGGTTCAAAACCAAGAAATTCATAGTTTTACCAAGGACACCAGGTTGGAATGATCCCATAATTACCTATCTCTCCCCCATGTGGGAACCTAAGGCTCTTTCCATGGCCCCATGGCCCCACATGCCCCTGTAACCCACACTTCATGGACTTTCTTATGAACTTAAAAAAAAACTTTAATCAACTTTTCATGGACTTTGGAACTCTTATGGACCCTATACCAAACCCTTATGAACTTTTATGATATTTCATTGCTCTATATGAACCTTTGATGGTCTCTGGAGGGAGGGCTGGCATGATTCCCTATGCAGTTTGCATGATTTTACCCTTATGAACTCCTTGACTGTTTCCCCTGCCCCATAT
Organism: Anolis sagrei; assembly: GCF_037176765.1. NCBI lineage: Eukaryota > Metazoa > Chordata > Lepidosauria > Squamata > Anolidae > Anolis > Anolis sagrei. Next base: position 12,378,850 of record NC_090026.1, on the reverse strand, counting down.
CCCTATATGAAACATGAAATGTCACCTCTTTGTGAACCTAGCCTCTCGGGGCTCCAGGAAACTCTCATTTCCCGGACTAGCTAATCCCTAAACAAAAGGATTCACCAAAAACATTTTTGCACGACTGATAAACAAATGGCCCCACTTACTTCCTCAGACCTCGGAGAAGTCAAAGACTTGCCCATCTGAGGGATGGATCCTATTTATTTATTATTTATTTATTTATTAACTTTATTTGTACCCCGCTAGCATCTCCCGAAGGACTTGATGCGGCTTACAGAGGCCAAGGCCACAATAAAACAACAATATAAAATTACATATAAACCAAAGCAATTCAAAAACATTAAAGCAATAACAGCAACAATAAAACAACACACCATGGTACAATAAAAACTAGGCCGGGCAAATGTAATGGGTACAGATTAAAACGTGCTGAGTGTGCTGAGTGATATATAAGGATTTTTTGATAGGTGCAATGTGCGGACAATCTTAATCTCTAATAAAGTGCTTTTGGGACATGTTGCTGGGGTTTTCCTATTCTGGAAAGGCACACCGGAATAGCCAGGTCTCCAAGCTCTTCCTAAATACTGCCAACGTAGGGGCTTGTCTGATGTCCTTGGGGAGGGAGTTCCAGAGTCAGGGGGCTACCACAGAGGATATTTAATCCTCACTCACAAAAGGTGTTTTTGTCACCTCCATCTCCTTCCTTTCGAGACAATCCCCTTGGCCAAAACTGACAGGATATCGTCAGCTGATTTCATATCCCATACCGAGGGACAACAAAGGGACAGACTTCCTGATCAACTTCCAGAAACCAAAAACAATAGAGGAGTGAACTTGAAGGCACAATATAAGCTATCGCCCACACTTATCCAAACATCAACTATCTAATCCATTCATGTTTTCTCCTGGTTCATTGTTTCCCTGCCCAGACTGCCTTCCTTCCCATTGGCTGAGAGGCTGAAGCAGCGCTGACTCTCTGATTGGCTAAGGTGCGGCTGAGCCAGCCGCACCTCCTAGCCAGCTGATGACTCCATCCAATCAGTGCAAAGCCAGCGGGGGGGGGGGGGGAGTGGGAAATTTGAATCTGACAGCCTGTAATATTTTCCTTTGCAAAACATGTTGGCAAATGATTGCAGTTTGACATCTGCTCCAGCTAGAATGAAATAAAACAACTAGGTGGCATTTTCTTCATCTTTGGTGAGATTTATTTGGGAAAATTAGGGGAAAATCTTTGAGTGCTTCTTTCTCGCCAGGGTTAAAACGGATCCTCTTTGGTGGGTCTGATTGGTCTCTGTCTACAAGGCAAGACCCCCAAATTCGTGCTCAGTATCACTGTGGATACCAGGATTGCACTGTATAAAATTCTAGGCAGATGGTAATGTTTATCAGCTGGCTACTTACAACATGGAATGTGAGTTTCACTTGTGTGCTGCAGCTTCACTGAACAGACGCATTGTGCTGCCACTAATAACTTGCTTTTAATTTTTAGATCGAGTCATTTATGCAGACTGAGGCCAAGAGACCTCTATTACTTAATAATGTTGCTTGAGGCTCTCCCACTCCATAGTAATATTTGCTAGTAGTTATGAATATTCTTCGAATTGATGCATTTATAAATGGCAATTAACCAATCATTTATTTAGTATTTTATTTATTTATTTACTACATTTTTACACTTGCCTTTCTCACCCGAAGGGACTTAAGGTGACTTACAATTCCGGCAAAAATTCAATGCTGGTAAAAACCAGCACTAACAATTTAAAAAAATTAAAAATGATTAACATTAAACAATAATAAATATACATCAGTATACAAAATTTTAAAAGCATATAAAGTTGATAGTTCTATTCATCCATAACCCTGCTCATAATCTTTAATTTAGACCATGTTGAAACCATAGAAACTTATTCTTCGAACGCTTGCGTGAGCCACAGAGCCAAGTCTTCAGCTTTTTCCTGAAACCCAGAAGGGATGGGATCTGCCTGATGTTGCTGGGAAGAGAGTTCCACAGTCAAGGGGCCACAACGGAGTAGGCCCTGTGTCTCGTCCTTATCAGTCGCACCTGCTAAGGAGGTGGGACCAAGAGCAGGACCTCCCCAGAAGACCTTAAAGTTCTAATAAGCTCATAAGAGGAGATGTGTTTGAACATATAACTTGGGCCTGAACTGTATGTTTAGGGCTTTATAGGCCAAGACAAGCACTTTAAATTGGGCTCAGTAGCATATCAGCAGCCGGTGGAGCTGACGCAACAAAGTTGTATGCTCCCTGTACACTTCTCTGGTTAGAAGTCTGGCTGCTGCACGTTGGACTTGCTAAAGCTTCCGGGCCATCTTCAGAGGCAACCCCACGTACAGCATGTTGCAGTAATCTAAGCGGGATGTAACAAGAGCATGGACCACCGTGGACAAGTTAACCAATTAACCAATTAGGAGCCTCCGGTGGCACAATGGGTTAAACTCTTGTGCCGGCAGGACTGAAGACCAACAGGTCAGAGGTTTGAATCTGGGGAGAGCACGGATGAGCTCCCTCTGTCAGCTCCAGTTTCCCATGTGAGGACATGAGAGAAGCCTCCCACAAGGATGATAAAACATCAAAACATCAGGGCATTCCCTGGACAACGTCCTTGCAGATGGTGAATTATCTCATACCAGAAGCGACTTGCAGTTTCTCAAGTCACTCCTGGTACGAAAAAAAATTAATGGGGAACTTCAAGCCCCAAACATTTGGAGCACATGAGGTATCTAGAGAACCAATGCCCCAAATGATAAATCGAAATAATCTCTCCTCAATTATTAAAAGGATAAAGCTACATAGTGTTTCTTTGTGTAAAATGTCCAGTATTTGGTTATGATTTGAAGCTACTTTGTAGATAGAAGCTTCTTCATCTATTTATTCTAAAGTTTTTAAAAATATGTGAATATGATACAAGTACCATCTGCCTTTCTAGACTGTGTTGTAAAATGATATATATATATATTTCTTTTCTTAATGATTACTATTGGAAATCTCAGTAAAAGAGGAGCTATAGGGTTTTGTTAATTCTGTCCTCTTATTAGCTGGCCTTTCTTGTTCAGCTCTGGCCTTAAGATAATAATAAAGCATTTAGGAAAAAAGATGCAGGCTAGTAGACTTCCCCCAGAAGCTAAGATGGAGAAGATCTCCACAGCAACCATGTATTTCCCCTTGATGCTTAAATAAGTTGGAATGAAACACAACCAAACACTGCAAAAAACCAAAGTGCTGAAGGTAATGAATTTGGCTTCATTAAAACTGTCAGGTAACCTTCTGGCTAAGAAAGCCACTCTGAAGCTGATGAGGGCTAGCGTGCCCATGAAGCCCAGGACACTGTAGAACAGAACAGATGATCCTTCATTACATTCCAGCACAATTTCTCCAGGCATGGAGTGTGTGTTAAAATCTGGGAATGGGGGAGAGGTTGCCAGCCACAGAATGCAAATGGCAGCTTGAACGAGGGAACAAGAAAGAACAATGGAGATGGCGAGTTGCTTTCCTAACCATTTCCTTGTCCAAGATCCTGGCTTAGTAGCCATGAAAGCGAGAATAACAATGGTTGTTTTGGACAATATGCATGAAACTGCCAAAGAAAACATTAAGGCAAAAGCAACTTGTTGAAAAAGGCACAATATCTTGCTAGGTTGGCCAATGAACAGTAAAGCATAAAGGAATGAAAGGAGGAGACTAGTAAGGAGAATGTAAGTAAGGTTTGGGTTGTTGGCTCTGACTATGGGAGTAGTTCTGTGCTTAATGAAGATCCCAAGCACCAAAGCGGTGATGAAAGCAAAGGAGACTGCAATGGTGGCCAAACATATCCCCAAAGGTTCTTCAAAAGACAGGAAGATGATGGCTTTTGGAATGCATAAGTTCTGACCATTGCTGGGATGCTGATCTTCTGGACATTGTATGCAGTCATCCATGTCTGGAAAAGAAAACACGGTTCCTGTTACAACAGTGTTTCTCAACCTTCCTCATGCCACGACCCCTTAATACATTTCCTCATGTTGCAGTGACCCCCAACCATAAAATTATTTTTGTTGCTACTTCATAACTGTAATTTTGCTCCTGTTATGAATCGTAATGTAAATATCTGATATGCAGGATGTATTTTCATTCACTGGACTACATTTGCACCGGGATTGTGGCGCAGCTGGCTGAGTGTCAGCTGCATTAAGATCATTCTGACCAAAAGGTCATGAGTTCGAAGCCAGCCCGGGTTGGAGTGGGTTTCCAACCAATTGTGTGTAGCCTGTTGTCGACCTTTGCAACCCAAAAGACAGTTGCATCTGTCAAGTAGGAAAATAAAGTGTGGGGAGGCTAAATTAACTGATTTATGAGGCCATAAAGAAGACTCCAGCAAAAGCATTCCAGCGGCGAAGCATGCGGGGAATGCGGAAGTGCTTCATCAGCGTCGCAGATGGACAATGAAAGCGACAGCTCCCCTGGCAGCCAGAAAAGGTTAAATAGCCTCTGTGTATGTCTGTATATGTTTGTATGTCAAAAATTGGCATTGAATGTTTGCCATATATGTGTACACTGTAATCCGCCCTGAGTCCCCTGCGGGGTGAGAAGGACGGAATATAAAACCTCTGAGGATGTCTGCCATAGATGCAGGAAAAATATCAGGAGTGAATGCTTCTAGAACATGGCCATATAGCCCAAAAAACCTACAACAACCCAGTGATTCCAGCCATGGAAGCCTTCGACAATACAACGATATCATATTCTTCCACCAAAAGTTACCCTAAAGTTGCCTTGGAAGACCTAGAAAATTCCTGGAGTGGATACCATACTAGGAATTCTCTAGATTCTCCAGGGCTTCTCTATGGCCATTTCCATTTCAAATTGTTCATCTCAATAGATGTTGCTCTTTGAGGAAATCCCTCTTTCCTCATGGAAAATTGAGATATGGACAGTCACTGTTTACTACATTGTGAACAATCCTTTGAATTTTAAATTAATTAATATAATATATATTTCAGCCAACCCCATCTTTTTCTTGGTATTTTAGTTTTTAGACCTGTTTCTGGGGCTTTTGGGTTATTGCCGCATGTAAACTGCACCGAGTCCCTTGGGGAGATGGTAGTGGGGTATAAATAAAGTTTTATTATTATTATTTATTGATTCAGAAAACTGAATTGGATTGGCTGCATAAATTCCAATTTTTAAGATATAGTTGTCATGGTTTTCTGTGGGTAAGCAGGTGGAAACTTGTAGACGGCATATGTTCAATACCTCAAAAACTAGCACTGATAGGGGAAAACAGGTGCCATTTTTCAAATCAATGAGCAAACATACCCAGAAACAGGTCTAACAGTTGAGGCACCAAAACATGTATTGGCCAATTCAGTTAATATCATAAAATGGTAATATAATTAATGTCTATAAAACCAAACGTGTGCATTCATATTTCAGGCCACAGCCAATATAGTTGAACAACACTGTACCTTTTATATCTTACCAGTCTGGTTTGAAATCTTCCCTTCTGGGCATGGAATGCATTCATAGCAGCAAAATGGTTTTCCTTCCACCTTTACCTTACTGTAACCTGCACGGCAGTTTTCAGTGCACAAAGAAAGAGGATATTTCTGTGAATAAATGAAAGCAGCGTATTTTAATATTTTGTTTTTTTACTACTTTTGTTCAATAATAAAACAGTAGTTTGTGTTCCAAACCCAGAAGACAACAGAAATTAATTTGCATATGTGCTAGATTTATTTCAATGAGTTTTCTGCTGATGGAAGTGCAGTGTGGGCTTACTTACTTTACTTAGGCGATCCCTTGTAGTTCGAGGGTGATTGTCTTCCAGATATCATATCTTGGCGGGTGGGTCCGTAGGTGGCTGTGGAGCCCTATTCTTGATTTGCATCTTCTCCCGCAGTGAGGACATCAGTTTCCAGATGGAAGGTGGTCCCGGTCAGGGTTGGCTTGATGTGCCTTTCTCTTGACACATTTCTCTCTTTCACCCTCCATTCGTGCCTCTTCAAATTTTGCAGCACTGCTGGTCACAGCTGGAGCGCCCAAGGGCCAGGGCTTCCCAGTTCTCCGTGTCTATGCCACGGTTTTTGAGGTTGGCTTTAAGCCCATCTTTAAATCTCTTTTCCTGCCCACCAATGTTCCCTTTTCTGTTCTTGAGTTCAGAGTAGAGTAACTGCTTTGGGAGATGGTGATTGGGCATTCAGACAACGTGGTCAGTCCAGCGGAGCAGATGGTGGAGGACCATCGCTTGAATGCTGGTGGTCTTTCCTTCTTCCAGCACACTGACATTTGTCCACCTGTCTTCCCAAGAGATTTGTAGGATTTTTCAAAGGCAGCGCTGATGGAATCATTCCAGAAGTTGAGTGTGACGTCTGTAGACAGTCCACGTTTCACAGGTGTATAGCAGAGTTGGGAGGACAATAGCTTTATAAACAAGCACCTTGGTATCCCTATGGATAATGTTACAATGTTGTGGGGAACATTGTAATAGCCCATTGAAATCAGGTAATTTCTACGTTACTCAGGCATAGGAGCAGGTGCAAGATTCCCTTCCCAGGCAGACCACACATTTGCAGCTGTGAAATTTGATCTGCCATCTCCCCCAATTCACCAGTTGTGGGTTGATGATTCTGGTGAGCCACAAGAAGGGTTAGAAGGCATGATCATCAAGTTTGCAGGTGACACCAAATTGGGAGGGATAGCTAATACTCCAGAAGACAGGAGCAGAATTCAAAACAGTCTTAACAGATTAGAGAGATGATTGGCCAAAACTAGCAAATGATGTTCAACAGGGACAAATGCAAGATACTCCACTTTGGCAGAAAAAAATGAAATGCAAAGATACAGAATTGAGAGTGCCTGGCTCAACATCAGTACGTGTTAAAAAGATCTTGGAGTCCTCGTTGACAGGAAGGTGAACACGAGCCAACAATGTCATACTAAAGTGAGCAGCACCTACCTGGTTATACACACTTGGCCAAGTGATATCATCTGCAGAAATGGTTAGCAGTTCATCTGGGGGAACCTTGGAGTCTACTTTGCCAACTTTGACTCTGAGAAATGACTGGTTCGAGAATGTGACCCAGTTGATAATGTCAAAGCCAGCCTCTATTTGGCCATTTTGATCAAAGGATATTTTTTCCTCAGCACAGTTGTTAAATGACACACCTCTCAGAAAATGGTGGAGCTAAACAGAAGCAAAGGTAGGCAATTATTATTGTGACTGCATGTCTTTAAGTCCAGCTTAGAGACACTAAAGCAAACCTATTGTAGAGTTTCCAAGGAAAGATCTGATCAGAGATTCCTTCCTCTGAGAAGGAGCAAGTGTGACAACTCCATTTTGGATGACTCACCCTTGATCCTCCTCAGAGGAAGGAATAATAATAATAGCCAGAAATAATACAGGATAGAAAAATCAGCAGATGACCCAAAATGCAGACTGTGCAAGGAAACTGATGAAACCATGGATCATATCCTCAGTTGTTGCAAGAAAATCGTACAGATGGACTACAAATAGAGTCACAACTCTGTGGCCCAAATGATTCACTGGAACTTATGTCACAAGTACCACCTACCAGCAGTAAAAAATTGGTGGGATCATAAACCCACAAAGGTTGTGGAAAATGAACATGCAAAAATACTGTGGGACTTTCATAACTTTCTTGCCCCTTGGCATCTATTTAGCAATTCTGGGACCGGGATGCAGATAAGACACGAGTTGAATCCACCATGACTCTTTTATGAAAAACAACAAATTGTTGTTGTTTATTCATTCAGTCACTTCCAACTCTTTGTAACCTCATGGACCAGCCCACACCAGAGCTCCCTGTTGGCTGTGGCCACCCCGAGCTCCTTCTAGGTCAAGCCAGTCACTTCAAGGATACCATCCATCCATCTTGCCCTTGGTTGGCCCCTCTTCCTTTTTCCTTCCATTTTCCCCAGCATCATTGTCTTTTCCAAGCTTCCCTATTTTCTCACAATGTGGCCAAAGTACTTCATCTTTGCCTCTAATGTCCTTTCCTCCAGTGAGCAGCTGGGTATTATTTCCTGGAGTATGGACTGGTTTGATCTTCTCGGGGTCCAAGGCACTCTCAGAATTTTCCTCCTCCAACAACAAGTGCAAACTCTATATTTACATGGGAATGCTATAGTAGTCAGCAATTAAATTATTTTTTTCCCACCAACAGCAACCTGAGAAACTACAGGTCACTTCTGGTGTGAAAGAATTGGCTGTCTGCAAGGATGTTGCCCAGGGGACACCCATGCGAGGCTTCTCTCATGTCCCTGCGTGAGAAGCTGGAGCTGACAGATAGAGCTCTCCCTGCTCTAACCGCTGACATTTTGGTCAGAAATCCTGCTGGCACAAGAGTTTCACCCATTGTGCCACTGGGGTCATGTTATACATACAGATATGATGTATTTTCTTGCATTAATGCATTTGGAGCTTACCTGCCAAAATTGTAAGTCTAGAAGCATTCCTTTCCCTCCATCTGTCATTCCTCTGTGTTTCAATTTGGATGAAAGCATGGCTTGCAACGCATGTGCCACAGCATAGACAGCATTGTAGACACTGTAGCTCTGGCCTGTCATGCTCATTTCAAAAACAGACCCAGGAAGGGTTTCTAGCCTCTCCTCCCCACTGCAAGTCTTCCCACCATCCTCATTTAAAATAGGTTTAGGGAATGAACATTCAAATGCTTGTTCCCAAAAGATCCTCATAAAGCCATCTTCTTTTTCTGAAACAGGGTTTCTCATCTGGATAAATTTCTGGAATCCTAACACATCCCTTGAGGGAACTGCTAAGGATATTGCACCACGGAGGAAGTCTGTGCTCCAAGTTCTTTGAAAGGGAAGGGATGTGAATTCCATCTGGGCTGTCATAATCCAGATTATCCCATTTCTCAGGTCTGAAATGTCCTCAAATACTGAAACCATAGGAAACATTCTCAGAAATATCATGATCTGATTTTCTCCATGTAAGAGGATAACATTAGCAGTGCTCTCCATTATAATCCTATATGTTCTAAGCCAATCAGCTATCATTTCATTGAGATCAGCGGAAATTTTTTCTTTGGGCAGCACCGCTATGAAATCAAAACAGATACCTTCATGAGTAAACATGGGTAGAACGCTCTGTGCAAACATCTCTCCGCTCTCACTACTTATGTATAATAGCCCAATCCAGGTCCATTTGAAATGTAAGAGTAACTGGAGAATGCCCAGCACTTCCTTGTCCTTATTTGGAAACATGTGGTGAAAGAAAGTGGCCTGGATGTTGTCGTTCAACACTGGAGCAGAACCGTATAAGAACTATAGAAATAAAGAAATGAAGCAAAATAATATATTCCTAAAATAGTTTTTTGTGTCTCGTTTCTATTCTGTGTGGATGGACATTGGTGCAAATTGCAACTCTGAGACTGTTTACTCATCTGGCTACGGTCGTCCATGCTCTGGTCACATCCCGTATAGATTACTGCAATGCCCTCTACATGGGGAAGCCTTTGAAGATGGTTTGGAAACTGCAGTTAGTCCAACGGGCAGCAGCCAGGTTACTAACAGGAGCAACATACAGGGAGCATACCACCCCCCCCCCTGCTATGTCAGCTGCCTGTCCACTTCCAAGCCCAATTCAAAGTGCTGGTTTTAACCTATAAGGCTCGATACGGTTCTGGCCCAGATTACCTGTCCAAATGCATCTGCCTCTACATCCCACCTTGTAACCTAAGATCATCCAGGGAGGCTCTGCTCTCGCTTCCACCAACATCGCAAACGCGACTGGTGGGGACGAGGGACAGGGCCTTCTTGGTGGTGGCCCCCTGCCAGTGGAATGTGCTTCCAAATGAGATAAGATCAACCCCATCCCTCCTGGCTTTCAGAAAGAAAGTAAAATTGTGGTTGTGGGACCAGGCCTTCGGTCAGCAGACATAAAGCAGCACTTTGGTTGAAATGGACTGGAAAGACTATTTATATGAGGATATGGTTTTATTGGTAATTAAGATTTTATACTGTTTAATTAATGGCTTATGTATTTTATGTATTTTAATGGTTTGATGGTTTTTGTTTAATAGTTATTGTATTAATTGTTCATATAACGGCATCGAATTGCTGCCTATGTAAGCCGTCCTGAGTCCCCCTTTTGGGGTAGAGAAGAGACGGGATATAAATACCAGAAATAAATAGAAGCCTTCCTGAATTCCATTCCTTTCCACATGAGCTTTGGCTAGGCTAATCTGTTAGTCTCAAAAATACTTCTGGATTCCTTTATGCTTTTTAAATTAAATAGATTGACATAGTCCTCTCTTTAGATAAAGGTATAAAATTCTACCATAAGCATTGCTGTTTTCCAATCCACTTCATGAGACTAGACCAGGCATGGGCAAACTTTCTAACCTGGCGGCTGAATGACGGGACGGAGTGGGTTTGGTGGGCTGGGAGGTTTGGGAAGTTCTCCTCAAGCCCCCTCCATACCCTTTCCTCCCCTTCCTCTTCTGTTTTGGAGGCAGAAAGTGAAGGAAAGATGGGAAACGTTTAGATCCCAAAAGGCTTGGCCTTGTTCAGGATGAGATGGTGGACGGGAGAGAAAAAGTGTATCCATTACACCCCATATTGCCCACTTCCGATATATAATCCTAGAATAGAAGAGCTGGTAGAGACCTCCAAGGGCCATCCAGTCCAACCCCCTGTCATGCAAAAAGGCACAATCAAAGCACTTCCGATAGACAGCCTCTGTGGAAAAGTCTCCAGTGAAGGGGACTTGCACCATACTCAGAGGCAGCCCCTGCCACTCTCCAACGGCTCTAACTCTTATTCTTCCTACTCTTTTCAGTCGAATCTCTTTGCCTGCCATTTGAAACCATTGCTCCCTTGTGCTCTCTTGGTCTCGAAAGTAGCAAAAAAATCAGTGTCCCCATTGCTCTATGGAACACCCTTTTAAATCTCAAAACATGGTTCTCATGTCTCTACCTTCTCTTCTCCCAGCTAAACATCCCCCAGGGGGAAAGGAGGAAGGAAAAAGAGAAGGAAGGGAGGAAAGAAGGGAGGAAGAGAAGGAAGGGTGTAAGGGAATGGAGGGAGGGAGGGAAGGGAGGAAAGAGAGAAGAAAGGAAAGATGAAAGGGATAGAAGGAGAAAGAGAGAGAGGGAAGGAGGGAGGGAGGTAAGGAAGGAAGGGAAGGAGGAAGAAAAGAGAGGAGGGAGGGAGGAAGAGAAGGAAGGTGTAACAGAATGGAGGGAGGGAGGGAGGAAAGAGAGAAGGAAGGGAAGACAAAAGGGAAAGAAGGAGAAAGAAAGAGAGAGGGAAGGAAGGAAGGAAGGAGGAAAGAGAGAAGGAAGGATGAAAGGATGGAAGGGAAAGAGGTAGGGAGGTAAGGAAGGAAGGGAAGGAGGAAGAAAAGAGAAGGAAGGAAACAAGGGAGGGGGGAGGAAGAGAAGGAAGATTGTAAGGGAATGGAGGGAGGAAGGGAGGAGGAAAGAGAAAAGGAAGGAAAGACAAAAGGGATAGAAGGAGAAAGAGAGAGGAGGAAGGAAGGAGGAAAGGGAAGGAAGGACAAAAGGGTGGAAGGGAAGGAGGGAGGGAGGTAAGGAAGGGAAGGAGGAAGAAAAGGGAGGGAGGAAGAGAAGAAAGGGTGTAAGGGAATGGAGGAAGGGAAGAAACGGAGGAGGAAAGAGACAATGAAGGAAGGACAAAAAGGATAGAAGGAGAAAGAGAGGGGGGAAGGAAGGAGGAAAGGGAAGGAAGGAAGGACAAAAGGGTGGAAGGGAAGGAGGAAGGGAGGTAAGGAAGGGAAGGAGGAAGAAAAGAGAAGGGAGGGAGGGAGGAAGAGAAGAAAGGGTGTAAGGGAATGGAGGGAGGGAAGGAAGGGAGGAGGAAAGAGAAAATGAAGGAAAGACAAAAGAGATAGAAGGAGAAAGAGAGAGGGGGAAGGAAGGAGGAAAGAGGGAAGGAAGGAAGGGAGGGAGGAAGGGAGGAAGGACGAAAAGGTGGAAGGGAAGGAAGGAGGGAGGGAGGTAAGGAAGGAAGGGAAGGAGGAAGAAAAGAGAGAAGGAAGGACGGAGAGGATGGTAATAGAGGGCCTGAGAAAAGAGCTCATGGGGCCACATTCAGTCCCTGGGCCTGGGTTTTCCCATACCTGGACTAGACTGTGAGATCTTAGGCTAAAATAAACCATTTAGTTTCCAAAGTTGCTACTGGATTCCTTCATGCCACTTTGTGTGAAGTGTGATAACACAACTATCTGTTTCAGCATTTGTCCCCAAACACCTGAGATTCCTGACTCACATTCACCTCAAATATCAAATATTAGTATTGATAAGCTAATAAAATATGTTTTCTTTTTGAAAAGGAGAAATGAAGGAGGCAGACAAATGTAATAATATTAGCTTTCTTTGCATCTCGTGAGCACATCTTGCCTGTGGGATCTTGTAAATGGAAAGAACCGCTGCCATGAAGTAACAAGGATTTGGTCCGGCGATAACAGATACGGCCTTGTTCTGGATATCACATTTGTAATTAGGGATGAGTTTATCATGAGTAGAAAGAAGCTCCATTGAAGCAAGATAGATCCATCTTGCCAAGAAATAGCTGGTAGAGATATAGATGCCCAGGCTGGTATTGGGTAAAAGTCCTGGATTCCCATTTATCTCATGGATAGCAAATGCTATAGCCAGGATGTGCTGGTAGTGATGCGTCAAAACTCTGCAAGAAAAGTTGAAAAACGATGTCACAATGCTTCTATTTAAGTAGCTGAAACCTGCTACATTTATTTTTCAGAGCGTAGGTCATTGCAACAATAAAAGAAAACTGCTAAAATTACATGTTCCCTTATTCAAGAGGAAACTCAATGAAGAATTCCACTTCTACTGTTGCTATTACTAATGATGATCTGGCCAAGAAGAAATTGCTTGGCTTCCTTTTGGCCATTCCCAGGCCTAATAAAATTGTAGCACATCAGCATTCTTATTTTATTGCCGGAGGCTTTCATGGCAGGAATCACTGAGATGTTGTGAGTTTTCTGGGCTTTATGGCCATGTTCCAGAAGCATTTTCTCCTGACATTTGAAATCCACAAGCAGGTGGATAGTTTCAACAAAAATGAAGACACCATGGAAATGAACAAAATCTGGCTACCAGTATTTTAAAAAACCTCTAAAATCATAATAGTAAATAAAGAACAAAATTCAAAAACAGGGGAATTCCAGGTAAGAATCAATCAGAGCCAGCTAATCACCTCCCAACAAAGGATTCCCTCAGGCAGTAAGCAGCCAGACCTTGAAACTGCCAGGTCATTAAATGCTAATCAAGGTGGCCAATTGAAACATTCAGACCTAGAATCATAGAATCAAAGAGTTGGAAGAGACCTCATGGGACATCCAGTCCAACCCCCTGCCAAGAAGCAGGAATATTGCATTCAAATCTCCCCTGACAGATGGCCATCCAGCCTCTGTTTAAAAACTTCCAAAGAAGGAGCCTCCACCACACTCCAGGGCAGAGAGTTCCACTGCTGAACAGCTCTCACAGTCAGGAAGTTCTTCCTCATGTTCAGATAGAATCTCTTTAACTTGTACCTCAGACAAGAGTTAGTTCTCCCACCCTGGACATTTCACGGATATATAAACCCAATTTTCCTAGTTTCCAATCGACCTCACAACCTCTGAGGATGCCTGCCATAGATGCAGGTGAAACATCAGGAGAGAATGCTTCTGGAACATGACCATACAGCCCGGAAGATCCACAACAACCCAGCATTCTTATTTTTATTCATATGTCTAGTCCTAAGTATGGTTTACATAAGACCATCTACTCACATGAACTCACCAACCAGTTCTTCAGGAGGATGTCTTTTGAACATTATCAGGTTAGAAAACATGTAGAGCTGAGAAATAATTGCGCCGATAAGGAAATCTCCAGAATGATAATACTTGTGCTGGATAGGAAATGGATTACCAATGGCACATTTGGCAATGTGAGTATAACACACCACTTCCGGCAGTACCACTAACACCAGTGCGATGAAAGGTAGCATCTTGTATCAAAATACGCTAAACAGGAATGTACACTTCCAACACTGCTCCTAAGGACAGCCTGGCAAGTATAGAAAGCAGCATTGACTGCAAGCCAGAAAGCAGCATTGAATGTGCAGAATTAGACTGAGGAACGTCGGACAATCTCTAACTCAACAACAAAGAGAGTATTAATAGTACTCCTTGCCATTGATTCATTGTTTTGCCATGTTCATTGGAACATCTTTGAGATTTGAGAATGCATAGAATTAATCATGGTCATTATGATAATTGCAGGGCAGATAAACATGGAGTTATAACTCCCCCATGACATTTTTGAAAATAATGTATATGGCATTGGATCCACACCTGGTGGTACTTAGAATTCTCTCTCTGAAATGAATGAAAATTCTGTTCGTAATAATGAATTGATATAATGGGTTGTTGTAGGTTTTCCGGGCTATATGGCCATGTTCTAGAACAGCATTTCTCAACCTGGGGGTTGGGACCCCTGGGGGGGTCGCGAGGGGGTGTCAGAGGGGTCTCTGAAGACCATCAGAAAACACAGTATTTTCTGTTGGTCATGGGGGTCTCTGTGTGGGAAGTTTGGCCCAATTCTACCATTGGTGGGGTTCAGAGTACTCTTTGATTGTAGGTGAACTATAAATCCCAGCAGCTACAACTCCCAAATGTCAAGTCTATTTTCCCCAAATTCTACCAGGGTTGACATGTGGGCATACTGAGTATTTGTGTAGAGTTTGGTCCAGATCCATCATTGTTTGAGTCCACAATGGTCTCTGGATGTAGGTGAACTACAACTCCCAAACTCAAGGTCAATGTCCAATAATCCCTTCCAGTATTTTCTGTTGGGCATGGGAGCTCTGTGTGCCAAGCTTGGTTCAATTCCATTGTTGCTGGAGTTCAGAATGCTCTTTGATTGTAGGTGAACAGTAAATCCCAGCAACTACAACTCCCATGTGTCAAGTCTATTTTTCCCAAATTTCACCAGTGTTGACATGTGGGCATAGTTTGGTTGAGATCCATCATTGTTTGAGTCCACAGTGCTCTCTGGATGTAGGTGAACTACAATTCCCAAACTCAAGTACAATGCCCACCAAACCCTTCCAGTATTTTCTGTTGGTCATGGGAGTTCTGTGCACCATTGGTATACTTAAAAGCAATTCAGATTTATTTATTTATTTATTTCCTGCATTTATAACCCACCCTTCTCACCCCCGAAGGGGGACTTAGGGTGTTCTCACAGCAAGCACGATCGGTGCTTTCACATAAACATTCAACAAATACAATTAAAACATTAAAACAGTTAATTAAAAACTGTTAATTAAAAAGCAATTAATTAAACATGCCAATTAAAATCCAAAGCTAGATTTTAAATCTTCTTCTCACTTGCTGCTATTCAATGGTCGAAGACTTGGTCCCATAGCCAAGTCTTGAGTTTCCTTCTGAAAGACAGGAGGGAGGTGGCCAATCTGATATCCCTGGGGAGAGAATTCCACAGGCGGGGGGCCACTGCTGAGAAGGCCCTGTCCCTCATCCCCACCAATCACGTTTGTGATGGTGGCGGGATTAAGAGCAGGGCCTCTCCAGATTAACTTAGACTTTGCGATATATGTTCGGAGATATGTTCGGACTTGCTTGATGGCTCCCCTTCCACGTTCTGGACAGCTTTTGGTGAATCACCCACTCAATTATACTGAGTTTACCAAGTATATGGATTTGACAGTCAGGAGGGAGATAAAAACTTAAGCAGTTATCTCAATGATGCATTATCTGTAACAGAACTTTTGAAGCAAATGTATTTGATATATGTCCAAGACATATTATGCTTGAGCATCATGGAAAAAAGGTAGGTCCAATCAAATAGTTGAAAGAACCTGAATTATTTTTGCGAGTCTATTAAGCATCCCAAATGTGGAATGGTGTATGTGTGCATGATACAAAACTAATTACATACAATGATTTTGGACTTGCATGATTGACCTTTTCCTATTCAAGAAATATAAAAAAAAACTGCAAAACATGAATAGATCTCTGAGTTTATCTCATACCTGTAAAAATGGTGACTATCAATGAATGAGACACTAACTGTAGAGGTCTGCAAATCGCAACCAGAATAAACAGAAGCAGTTGCTCTCACTGACTGGAAGCTATGGCTCAGAATTGCCTTGGTGTCTCAGAATATGAGAGAAATGGAATATAGTATGAAATTTTTATTTATTTATTTACTATATTTATATACAGCCCCTCTCAGCCCGCAGGTGGCTCAGGGCGATGGATGCTCTAGAATATCAATAGTCTAGTGAAATGACAAGGGTTTGCAACGTATGTAAAGCTCTTCAGTCAACCTCTACTTTATTTTTGCGCTCCAAATTCCATTCCATGTTATAATACTGGCATTTTGTATTCTGATTAGTTGAATAGAATCTACAACTGACACCCACCCCATTGTTGAAATTATGAAGATTAATCATATATCATTCTTCTGTACCAGAATATCATCTATAATGAAGATAATATTTTGTACCTTAAGAATAAAATCCCAAAGAAAAGAATGACAAAAGGGCAAACAGAAAATTTGATTAATATCTTCGTTTTATTAATTGTTCTTTTCTATTCATTTTAGGTCTCAGAACAATGATATAGCATTTGGGGAAAAATATAAAACCTAGTAACCCAGTGCTGGAAGCCAAAATTGAGAAGATCTCCACAGCCACTGTGTATTTTCCCTTGGTGCTTAAGTACGTTGGCACAAAGGAAATCCACACACTGCAGAAGACCAACATGCTGAAGGTGATGAACTTGGCTTCATTGAAAACGTCAGGCAATGTCCTTGCAAAGAATGCTGAAGTGAAACTGCAAATAGACAGGAAACCCATAAAACCCAGGACACAGTAAAACATGAAAACAGAACCTTCGTTACATTCAAGAATGATTTCTTCAGCCATTGAGTTTACATCAAAATCTGGAAATGGAGGAAAGGTAGCCAACCATACTGTACAAATTGTGACTTGAATGAGTGAGCAGAAGAGAATAATGGAGGCGGCTGTTCTTTTCCCCAACCATTTCCTCAACTTGGATTCAGGCTTGGTGGCTTGGAAAGCAAGAATCACAGTTACAGTTTTTGCCAACACAGAAGAAACAGCCGCAGAAAAGATGATGCCAAAAGCTGTCTGACGAAAGAGGCAGGTCACCCTCTGTGGCTGTCCAATGAAGAGCAGAGCACAAAGGAAGGAGAGCAGGAGGGAGAGGAGGAGGGTGTAGGTGAGGCTCCGGTTATTGGCTTTGACAATGGGAGTGTCCCGGTGTTTGATGAAGATCCCAAGCACTCCAGCAGTCACACAAACAAGGAGAAGAGCAGAGCTGGCCAAACCTGTTCCCAAAGCATCTTCAAAAGTGAGGAAAATTAGAGATTTGGGGTTGCAGAAATCCTTAAACTTGTTTGGGTAATGATCTTCTGGACATTGAAAGCAGGCATCCACATCTGGGGAAAAGAAAACATTGATATATATGGCAACATCACTTAATAAAATGGAACACTGATTTGAAAGAGCCTGTGAAGTCAACCTTTCCACACCACATGTCTGTTAGATGGAATATTGACGAGAAAATTGTGCGCAAGGCATCATTTGTATGGCTCTGGCTACACACTATTGAGAGAGGTTGAAATAAAACAGGGCAAGAGTGATGTCCAATACTATCAAAATTGAGATGGAAAATCTATTCTTTGGAGCAAGGTTGCAGGATCCCCATGAAATTATTCTGGATAAGAAATGCAAGGAAGCAATGGAATCTCGTTCCTTGCTTCAGGCCATGATGTGATATTTCTGATCCAAATTGAGCCTACTTCTACTTCTACTCATTCAGCACATTATTGCCTCCACTCAAGCCCAACTCTAAGTGCTTGTTGGGCTGGATAGGAGTGGGACAAGCACTCCCTATTGAGCCACTGCTCTAAGGAGTATTTCAGGCCTGGAAGAAGAGTTCAAAATGCATTTGGCATCTGAGTAAGGAGATGTTAGGAATTTGTGCTCAATCTATGAGTGATGGAAGTTCTCTACATATCTTAGTAACCTGAGTAAAACAGCAAAGGAGGTGAGGTTTCTTTCCACAATCCAAAAAGCTTTCATCTTGCAGAATGTCATGTATCATGTTCTGTAGTTGAGGGTGGTTGGTGGTGGCAGGCCTAGCAGTTGGTGATGCAAGTGTTAATGTAAGTCTTAGTTCTAAATGGTTGAGTAATCTTAGTAAGAGTTTACGGGTAAAAGCAATTAAGGGTGGAGGTATGCAAAATATAGATTGCAGCTGGGTGTTTCTGGATATAAGGAGCTAATCTTGAGACTGATCTTCAGAAGAAATGTATTGTGTCATGTTGCTGGTGCTCTGCTGTTATTTCCGGAAGAGGTTAATCAAACAAAAATCCAGTTCATGTTAAACAATTTAATTAAAACAGCACTTACTTTCTGGCTGTTTCAATAGTCCAAAACATAAAACATAAAGATAGCACTCAGCCACAGAATAAACAAAAACTGATAGCAAATGCTACACTGTAGTCAAAGGGTCCAGTCCAGTAGTCAAACACAGAGAGTTCAATAAACAAAGTCCAGGGATCAAGAGTCTATACAGTAGTCAAAAGCCAGTCCAGAGGTTCAAGGTTCCAGGGTTCCAAGATTACAAGAGACAGGTCAGGATACCGAAAATCCAACAAACCTAGGAGAAAACCAGCATCATCCACCACTAAAATATAACAACTACTTTTCTCCCGAAAATCAGTCCTAAGGCTAGCTCCTTATATCCAGAAACACCCAGCTGCAACCCATCTCTTGCATACCTCCACCCTTAATTGCTTTCACCCATGAAGTCCTCTCACTCTCTCCTCCTCTCAGCAATCTTCACAGTAATTCTCCCATGTAGATCTCCCATCTTCTTCGTTCGTAACAATCATCAACAACACCAACATTGTTATGATGAGTTGTAAAAGGATCAGCACCAAGTATATGTATGTGTTAAAGAAAACCTTATACTGTTAATTATCATGTACAGCTGCTAATCTAGGTCAGCATATCCGGTAGCTGTATATGGTTTAGAATACAGTTCAGCTCGATGCTCAAAAACATTTGCTCTGAGAAGTCTTTTACTCACAGCATTTTGCTCAAACATTTTGCGCTGCTCATATGAAGGGAGATGAAGAAGCCAAGCTCTTTACATTCTGTATTTCTTACAAGGACTATGTAAGTTTGTTGCACTGTTTATTTTGTATGCAACACTGCAAGTTTGTTTTGACTTTGCTGACAAGAGTAAAGTTTTCTGTTTTTTTCCTCCTGCTTTTGTGCAAAGTTATTGTGTCTTTTGCCTTGGACCAGACTAAATTCCGCTTAAGCACGACACTCATCCACAGTCATTACACTAGCTGTCACTCTAGATCTGACCAATCACATATTGTATTGCATCATCCATGGTGTCCCAACAGTGCATCATAGTTGCATCACACATCAGACATTGCTCTCTAGTTTCGTCATCCTCTGACTCTGCAATTAGTAACTGGATATGATGACATACTTTGTTTTCATTACATATCGTGACAGGAGGCTCAGTATTATTCATGTATATGTTCTTCAATTTAACTAATGATTAAGTATTGTCTATACTTTTACACTATTCCCACACAAAACTAAAACCAAAGTTTTGTTCTTGCATGTACATGTACACGTAGAGTGTGAAGAATTCCAGAAAGTTGAAACATGTTCCATGTGAAGTTAAAAGATGGAAAGGCAAAAAGGAAGGGAGGGAGGGAGGATCACACTTACCCTTCTTGGTTGAAATCTTTCCTTCTGGACATGGAATGCAATCGTAGCAGCAAAATGGCTCCCCTTCCTTCTTTCTTTTACTGTAACCTGGATAACAATTGTCATTACACAGAGAAACAGGTTGTGCCTATCAACAAACAAAGGAAAATATTTCATGGTGATGATCCTCAGCTCTGGTTCTCCCTCCAATCTAATTCCATGGAATCTGTTTCAGTTCTAAATTTATGTCTAGCATCTGTAATGGACTGATGAGGGCACACAAACTGAGGATGAGTCCTAACAAGACAGAGGTGGTAATGGTCAGTTAAAACATAGATAAGAAAATCAGGATATTCCTTGTGTTGGTTGATGTTACACTGAAGGTAAACAGATAAACAACAGTGTGGCTTTAGCCTTGAATATGGAGGGCAAGGTTTATGCAGATTCCAAGTGTGATTTGGCACACTTAAACACTACAAGGCCAACTTCACCTATTGCTGAAGAAATCTGATCCATCTACAATTACACATGCCTTGATGACATCTCATTTTGATAGCTATACCACACTCCATGAGGAGTTGACTTTAAAGAGTGTTCCGAAATTTCAGCTGGGACAAAGAGTAACTCCCCTAAGTCTGTGAGCTCCACAATTCAAAGTGTTGGGTGTGATGTAGAAAGGTTTGAACAGTATACATCTAAATTACTAGATAAATCATAAGTGCTTGACTGAGATTGGCTGGATCCTGATATTTGCTTTAAAAGTCTACCACTTTTGGTCGCACCACCTTCACAAATATGCTTGGAGAGAGGACCTTTTCAGTGGTTTGGATGTTGCCTGATAGTTTTCCCACCAAGATGGCATGCTTATGATATGGGTATCAGACACTGAGATTCTGTACATACTTTGGGGTGGTGGCGGCAGTGATTAAACAATTGAATTGCTTCAAACTACAGGAAAGGAGATTCCACCTGAACATTAGGAAGAACTTCCTGACTGTGTTGTTGAAGGCTTTCATGGCTGGAGTCACTGGGTTGCTGTAAGTTATTTGGGCTGTATGGCCATGTTCCAGAAGCATTCTCTCCTGACATTTCACCTGCATCTATGGCTGGCATCCTCAAAGGCTATGAGGCCCCAACCTCTGAGGATGCCTATCATAGATCCAGACAAAATGTCAAGAGAGAATGCTTCTGGAACACGGACATACAGCCTGGAAAACTTACAGCAACCCAACTTCCTAACTGTGAGAGCTGTTCAACAGTGGAACCCTCTGTCCCAGAGTGTGACGGAGGCTCCTTCTTTGAAGGATGTTAATCAGAGGATGGCAATCTGTTGGGGATGCTTTGAATGCAATTTTCCTGCTTCTTGGCAGGGGGTTGAACTAGATGAACCCATGAGGACTCTTCCAACTCAATGATTCTATGATTATATACTTCTAGGAATTTATTCACACCCTACCTGATTGAACCAGCTGGGCCATACAATGGCATCCTCATGAACAGTGAACTCAATAGTCGGCAGAGATTGTGGATCTATCCTTCCCACTTTCACTCGACTAAAGGTCTTATTGGGGAATGTCACCCAATTTATGATATCAAACCCAGCTACTAATTCCCCATTTTTATTAAAGGAAATCTTTTCACCAACTGTGTTGTTAAAGATAACACTTTTTAGGAAGTGATGGAGCTAAATTGAGAGGAGAAAATACAGTTACAAATGATGCTCACAATCCAAATAAGCAAGATAAGCAATCTTTCCAGTGTACTATCCAGAACTCAGAAAGCACCTGGAGTATTTTGTATTATTTATTTATTTAGCAATTTTGTATACCGGTCTTCTCCCCTCTATCGGGGGACTCGGGCTGGTTTCCAACTATAAAATCACAAAACAATCATTAAAAACATCATATAACATATTCAATTAAAACGTTATAACAGCAAAATGCAATCACATTTGTATGACATATGCTACACACTATTGGGAGAAACTGAGATAAAGCAAGGCGAGACAGATGGTCAATATTATCAAAACTGAGGTGGAAAACCTATTCTTTGGAGCAAGGTTACAGGAACTCTGTGACTTTATCCTGGTAAGGAGAAGACTACATTTAAAAAAGGGCACAAAATTTATTTTTATTTATTTATTTCTGTTGCTTATACCCCGCCCTTCTCACCCCCGAGGGGGGACTCAGGGCGGCTTACAAAAAGAAGGCACAATTCGATGCCCTTATCCAAATACATACAATTATAAAAACAATTACAATAATTAAACAATTAACATATTAAAAACATCAATATATAACACAATAGCACAACAATAAACAGTCTCATGGTCAGTGTCTCGAGTTCCATAGGTCCAATAGGTTTCGTCATTATTTGCCCATCATTATGATCTTTCTTTTTAGCTGCCAGAGTTTCCAAAAGCCTGGTCCCACATCCAAGTTTTCAGCTTTTTCTTGAATGAGAGAAGGGAAGTTGCTGATCTGATCTCCCCGGGGAGTGAGTTCCACAGGTGGGGGGCCACCACTGAGAAGGCCCTGCTCCTCATCCCCGCCAGTCTCACTTGTGATAAAGGCGGGGTCGAGAGCAGGGCCTCCCCAGAAGATCTTAAACTCCGAGGTGGGATATAGAGGGAGATCCGTTCGGACAGATACACTGGGCCGGAGCCGTATAGGGTTTTGTAGGTCAAAACCAGCACCTTGAATTGTGCTCGGAATTGGATCGGCATACCAGTGGAGCTGGTATGCTCCCTGTATGCCGCTCCGGTGAGCAATCTGGCTGCCTCCCGTTGGACTAGTTGGAGTTTCCGAGCAGTCTTCAAAGGCAACCCCACGTAGAGTGCGTTGCAGTAATCCAGTCGGGATGTGACAAGAGCATGGACCACCGTGGCCAGATCCGACTTCCTAAGGTACGGTCGCAGCTGGCGCACAAGTTTTAATTGTGCAAAAGCTTTCCCGGCCACCGCTGAGACCTGGGGCTCCAGGCTCAGCAATGAGTCCAGGATCACTCCCAAGCTGCGAACCTGCGTCTTCAGGGGGAGTGTAACCCCGTCTAACACAGGCTGTAACCCTATACCCTGTTCGGCCTTACGATTGACCAGTAGGACCTCTGTCTTGTCTGGATTCAATTTCAATTTGTTAGCTCTCATCCAGTCCGACACAGCAGCCAAGCACCGATTCAAGGTCTGGACAGCCTCCTTGGTGACAGGTGGGAAGGAGTGACAGATTTGGACATCATCTGCGTAGAGATAACATCTCATTCCGAAACTCCAAATGATCTCCCCCAGCGGCTTCATGTAGATGTTAAATAACATCGGGGACAGAATTGAACCCTGTGGGACTCCACACAACAACGGTTGTGGGGCCGAACAGGTGTCACCCAATAACACCTTCTGGGACCGACCCTCAAGGAAGGATCGGAGCCACCGCAAAGCAGTGCCCCCGAGCCCCATGTCCATGAGGCATCCCAGAAGGATACCGTGATCGACGGTATCGAAGGCCGCTGAGAGGTCCAGCAGAACTAACAGGGACACACTCCCCCTGTCTAGTTCCCTGCGCAGATCATCTACCAAGGCGACCAAGGCTGTCTCAGTTCCATGTCCCGGCCTAAAGCCAGACTGTGCCGGATCTAGATAATCAGTGTCTACCAGAAACCCCTGGAGTTGTGTTGCCACCACACGTTCCATGACTTTGCCCAAACAGGGGAGATTGGAAACTGGCCGATAGTTGTCGAATTGGGTGGGATCCAGTGATGGTTTCTTCAACAGCGGTTTTATAATAGCTTGTTTTAAGCTCGCTGGAAACTCTCCTTTCTGTAAGGAGGTATTAACCATCACCTTCACCCACCCTGCCAAACCCCCTCTGGCTTCCTTGATCAGCCAGGAAGGGCAGGGGTCTAGGATGCATGTGGTGGGTCGCACCTCTCCAAGGATCCTGTCCACATCCTCAAGCTGAACCAATTGAAAAGAATCCAACAAAACCGGACAAGCAGATGCTCTCGTTACATCCCCAGAGACTGCCGTTAACATGGCGTCCAAACCCGACCGAATCCGCTCAATTTTATCCACGAAGAATCGAGCAAATGCTTCACAGCGAGCCACCGAGTTATCAGAGATCTCGCTTTTTGGCGGATTTAACAGACCTCTGACAACTCGGAAAAGCTCAGCTGGATGATTCTGCACGGATGCAATATTGGCTGTGATGAATATTTTCTGAGCTGCCATTATTGCCACACCGTAGGACCTTTAAAAGGCATTCAGATGTGTTTGGGCTGAATTGGTGGGATTCTGGCGCCACACGCACTCCTCTTCTTTCGCTTCATCGCTGCCAGCTCCTCGGTGAACCAAGAAGCTGGTTTAGCTCGGTTACTTGAGAGAGGGCGTTCCGGAGCGATTGTGTCAATTGCCCTGGTCAACTCACTGTCCCAGCGAGAGACCAGAGCATCGACAGTGTCGCTAGCCAGGAAGGTGGAGAAATCCCGAAGAGCCGTCAGAAAACCATTTGGATCCATCAGTCTCCTGGGGCGGACCATTCTAATGGGTCCACCACCCCTGCGGAGGTTGGAAGGCACAGTTAGTCTAAACCTAATCAGGTAGTGATCGGTCCATGGCAAAGGAGCGATGGTCAGTTCCTCTATCCCGTCACTCTCATCCCATCCTTGCGAAAAGACCAGATCCAAGATGTGTCCGGCACTATGGGTGGGACCAGATATTAGTTGGGACAGGCCCATGGTTGCCATGGTGGCCATGAAGTCCTGAGCCGCACCAGAAAGAGAGGCCTCGGCATGGATGTTGAAGTCTCCCAAGACTAAAAGCCGTTGGGAGCTCAACGCCATGTCCGAGACCACTCCTGCTAGCTCAGGTAGGGAGACTGTAGTGCAGCGGGGTGGTCGGTACACTAACAGAATCCCTATCCTGTCCCGGTCACCTATCCTAAAGCCGGCACATTCAAAGGAAGATGATTGTGGGATGGGACACCTGATCACTCAAGCTGGAACAACACACAAAAGCATCATGTTTTTTTGTTGTGTGTTGCCTAATATCTATGACAAACCTAAAGTAAGGTCGTTGTCCTGGCAAGATTTGTTCACAGGCAGTTTGTTTTCAATATGCACCTATTCTCCATTAAGTAGAAATATATACGGAAATGCAAAGATAGACAAACAAACACCTCATCCATTTGTACTAATAGTAACTTGACAAAAATAGATAAAATGAAATAAAAATGAAATGGAGATCATATCATATATAATATATATATATACTGAAATTTGTATCCATAGACTAAATTTGCATGGTGTAATAGCAAAATACAATAATAAGTTGTTACCAAATGAATCATGCATATTCCAGTTTTAATATGCACAGAAGAAGCTATGAAGTCACAGTAAAAGGAGGATGACTCAGTCCTAATGCCTAGACACCAGAATTCAACCATTACCTGCCATGGTTGCATTTTTGGAAGGTCTGTGATCCCCGTTGTTCTGCGTTTGAACTTGGACGAATCCATGTCATGCAGAGCATGTGCGACAGCATAGACAGCGTTGTAGATGCTGTAGCTGTGGCTGCTCATGCTCATTTCAAAAACAGACATAGGAAGAGTCTCCAGCTTGTCCTCCTCCATGCAGATATTTTCAGGGGACTCGTCTAAATTGGGCCCAGGAAATGAACACATGAATGCCTGTTGCCAGAAATCCCTGATAAAGCCATCTTCTCGATCTGTGTCTGGTTTTCGGTTCTGCAGAAATTCATGGAATCCTGACACTTTTTTGGGGAGAAGTGAAACAGATAAAGCCCCATGGATGAAGCTCAGGTCCCAGTCTCTTTGAACTGGGAGGGAAGCAAAATCTATTTCAGCTGTCATTATCCAGACTTTATTTATTTTTGGTAAATCACGATAATATGTAATTTCTAACCACACTCTCAAAGACAGAATTGACTGAACTTCTCCATTTAGGATCACCACTTTGGCAGTACTTGTCCCAAGGAGGTATGATGTTTCAATAAGCTTCTTCGCCATTGTTTCCATTTCACTGAAAAAGTTAAGGTGGGATGCGGCTTTTATGAAGTCAATGCAGATACCTTTTTGCACAAACATGGGGATTACTTCATGTACAAATCTTTGTCCTATTTCATTATCTAGATAAATCACTCCAATCCACATCCACTGGAAATGCAACATTAAGTCGAGAATCCCAGTGTATTGATGGGTCTCATTTGGGAACATGTGGTGAAAGAAAACAGCTTCCTTTTTGTTATCCATTAGTGGAGCAGAGCCATACGTGATCTTCAGGGTGAGAGATAAGGAGACAATTATTATATTAGGAAATTACATCTACCTGTTAATTTAAAATTAATGATTGAATGACATAACTATCAGTTAGTGTATCCATACTATCAAAATTACAACATATTATAAAATAATAAAATCCTCCAAAAAAGAACCCAAAGCAGAGAAAAAACAATGGGTTACAGCAAAGAAATAATTACAGAAAAGTATTTTAACATTTTTCTTTTAAAATGCAGTTTCCAATTCTAAGGTTTGAAATAAAAATGCTATTGAACTCGACTGGACTTTACAACAGTAACTTTACATCCATGAGAGTATCTCAATATTTTTTTTGTCATGTCAGGAGCGACTTGAGAAACTGCAAGTCGCTTCTGTTGTGAGAGAATTGGCCGTCTGCAAGGGCATTGCCCAGCGGACGCCCGGATGATTAGATGTTTCATCATCCTTGTGGGAGGCTTCTCTCATGTCCCCGTATGAGGAGCTGGAGCTGATAGAGGGAGTTCATCCGCCTCTCCCCAGATTCAAACCTGCGACCTGTTGGTCTTCAGTCCTGCCGGCACAGGGGTTTAACCCACTGCACCACTGGGGGCTCCTAAATTAAAATGGTGGTCTTCACATTCTGCATTATCTGAACCTTCTGGACCATCTTCGAGAACACCTCAATATGAAATCCATCACTGTAAACCAATTTGGAGGCTATCCCTTCCTAAGAATGGTAATAGCTGATGAATCACATAAAGGTAGTCACAAGGCTAACTTGAGCCTCAAATGACAATCAAAAGGCATTAGTGGAAACTAATGGAAAGTGAGCTATGAGGTCCCCTAAAAATCCATCTCATCCCATGTATAGATTTGAATGCTTATCAGCTCATTATGCAACGTATGGTCCTATAGTTTGCTCATCCCTAATTTACATGGAACAGGTCAAAGAGGTAATCTAGGATCTAAGTGAACGGTAGATAACATCCAACTCTAGCTTTGATTTCAACTGGTACTAGAGATGCTATGCCAGAAAGCTAGAAAATGATGTGCTGAACAATATGATGCAAAGAAGAGGTAGTATGAACTCATTATTGTTGCCCAATCATATTGGCTAATGGAGGAACACAAGAATATCTTTTATGCCTCCCAGCACTATGCTTTTTACACTTCTGGTCTGCAGATGACCAAAGTTCAGAACAACAATACAAGTTGGAAGTTACCTGAAACTTCTTACTGTGAGACAGGTACCTTCCATGTCAGTAGGATATTGATTTCAATCTAATTTTCATGCTAAACCTGCATCAGATCATCTGCCTCATTGATATGTAATCCACTAGCTACTACTGCATGTTCCAGCATTAATCATTTCAGAGTCAACTTATTTTGTTCACACCAGAAAACCCATTACTTATAGTAATTTTTATCCAAACATAGAAAGAATGGTAGAATGAAAAACATATGAGTATCTCATCTCACACTGAGACAATATTTTTCCCAGATTACTTAGGGGAGAGTTAACAAAAAGCAAATTCAGAGTCTGGAGGTATCGAATTCGCCTTGATATCCTGTTCTGTGGGTCAGCTTACCTGTGCAAATTTATAGGCGCACAGGATATGTGCCATGAAAAGACAGACATTAGAATTAGGTCCCCCAATGACTGCTGCTGGGTTGTCTTGGTTGTCGCATTTGTAGTTAGGGACAAATTTGCCCCAGGTAGAAAGGAGTTCCAGTGAAGCAAGATAAGTAAAGTCGGTAAGAAAATTACTGTTGTAAATGAAGAATCCCAAAGTGATGTTGGGTAAGATATCAGAATTTTCATTGATCTCCTTAACGGCAAAAATCAAGGCCAGGATGTGTTGGTAGTTGTGAGTAAACACTCTGAAATAACAGTAACAGCAGATTTATATTTCAGATTAGTAAACATTTTCTATCTACATTGCACTAAAATATATTGAAGAATGTCTGACTACTACAGATACAGAAAAATGGGCTTGAGCCTTCTACAAACATGATCCAACACAGATGTAGAAGGTGTGAATCAGATTACATGTGTGGGATATTATTTCTCTCCCACTTTATCTCTCTAAAAAGAGACCCACTAAAAACAATGCAATATTACAAATATGGGATGATATGTATACTAATTTTCTTTTTCAAAGGAAGCACCAAAGTCATGAATGACTATGAAAGACTTTCACAGGTTATTACTAATTTTATCAATCATGCTCACATGGCATATTTGTGCAGAGAACCACATTTTTGTCCAGACAGAACTGCTAGGCCATTTAATGCTAATCAAGGTGGCCAATTGAAACATTCACAGCAGACAAGAGTTCTTTCTCCCACCTTAGACCTTCCACAGATATATAAACCCCACTTGCCTAGTTTCCAACAGACGTCACAGCCTCTGAGGATGCCTGCCATAGATGTGGGTGAAATATCAGGAGAGAATGCTTCTGGAACATGGCCATACAGCCCGAAAACCTACAGCAACCACATTTTCTGTGCAGTAAACTACATTTTGACTGTCTGTACAGAAAATACTGCACATATTTTTTTTGTACAAAAAACAACCATATTTGCAAGTTTTACATAGAATAACTCCCATATGACAAACAAGCACATTATCTCTTTAAAAATGTATATTTCCTGAGATGCTTTCTATCCTTAATTTAAATCTGTTCCAGCATATAACAATTGAATTTTAAAAAGATTCCAACCTCTCTTATGTCTGAAATGCTGTATGAAGTAATTTAAAAAGAAACCCCAACAACCCCAAATTCATACATCGCATCTCCTTGAGGTTTCCCAACAGGATCTTGTCTCAAAGATAACTCTTCAGAAGATATATAAATCTGAGACAGAATGGCACCAATGTGCAGGTCTCCAGACATGTGATACTTGTGATGAATACGAAGAGATCGACCCATGTCACATGAACCAGCTGTGCATGCCACCTGAAGCAGACTGAACATCAGCAGAATGAAAATGAGTTGGATTGATAGCTTGATTTTGCATAGAAAGAATCCACTTGGACAACTGTTCAATTCTTCCCACATTGTGATAGAGGTTTCCTGTTGTAGTTCAGCCTATTTGAAATTCTGTTGGTTTGCTAGTTTGAAATCAGTTATGTCCAGTGTGAAATATATGCAGTCCAAGCAATGTAAGCATCTGTTCCTCCATCTACAACTACATTAGCAATTTAGATACAATTTATAATAATGCAGGTTCAGTTATAGGTAAATCCCACTGATTTTATGATGTAATCCTGTGTCTATTAAGAGCACAGTCTGAACCTTTTCTTCACTAGTATTACCTGAAGTCTCCAAGAAAATCAAAGAAGTAAATGTGAATATGATAAACTTGATCATTAAATGGGAGCACCCTGGGGCATTGCATAAATATGTTTATTACAACTCCACAGCTGTGTCCACAGATCATACCAAATTTAACAAGAATCATATGGGTTATAATTATGTCTAGAAAACACCGTGTTCAGAATAAAAAAAAGCTTGCAAGAAAAGAATTAGACTTAAATGCATTTGTTGATTGCCCAATATTTTACAGAAGTTTGCAACTATGGTATTGGTGTTTCCAAAAGTGTTTCCACTATGCCATGCTGAGTCATTGGCCCCCCCTCCCCACCCAAAATGAGACTAGAGATGTCTCTGTTGTTGCTTATGTTGTTTGTTTATTGTTGTTTAAGATTATGCTATTTTAATATTTTAATTGTTTTGCTTTTAACTGTATGTTGCCTTGGACTTGGCCCCCATGTAAGCCACCCGAGTCCCTTTGGGGAGATGGAGGCGGGGTAGAAAAATAAAGTTTTTCTTCTTCTTCAGTTCGAGATTGTATATAAAAATATATGTGATACAATCCTATATAGATCAGCATAAAGTAATGGATATGTACTAGGCTGAGCCATAGGCCACCAATCCCAGCTTTACCATACCAGCCTCCAAGACTTTCCCATTCCAACCACTCTATGCTTTGTGGTTGATAGGCAGAAACAGAGAAGTATTTGACTACAACTGTTTAGTCTGTGTAGTCGTCAGGGGTTCTTGAGTAAGTAGGAATGGAGGATTGGACAATGTGAAGGGAGGAAGACAATATCTACCCCCCCCCCCCCATCTTATCCAACAAAGGACAGACACATGAAAAATGTACAGGTGGCCATGTCTGACTACAATTTTGAACAGTAATTTTTAACCATTTTAATTGAGGTTTTTCTAAAAACTAAAAGGTGATGGCCATAATTTTCAAGTGAACAATGGACTAGCTAATTTGTGAAGTTGAGTGTATGGGGCAGGCAAAATAATGAAAGTACATTTGAAACTTCAATGAAGGCAGAAAGACCTGTGTGTATCCCTTGCTGTGTCCACATAAAAGGCCCATCGGAAAATGACCCAGGAACGGCCTAGACGATGGAACAGATGAGGATTTGAACGAGAGGACATAGTTCTTTAAATTTTTATTATTTATTGTTCTTATGTTTAAATATTGTAATGTTTCTTTTTGCTTTTTATTAATGTATGTATTTTATGTCATCGAATTGTGCCGACTATGTCCTGAGTCGCCTTCGGGCTGATATGGGCGGGATAGAAATAATGTAAATAAATAAATAAATAAATAAATAAATAAGATCTTCTGATACCTATCCAGATAAAAAATGAAAAGCAGTAAAATCGGAAAATCCAACTTATTTGTGTTGCTCTGTTAATTAGCTCCTCTAATGGCTTTTGTTCTGGAGTCTAGTTGCAACATGCAACAAGACACAGAAAAGAGTGAGTAGGAATGGAGGATTGGACAATGTGAAGGGAGGAAGACAATATCTACCCCCATCTTATCCAACAAAGGACAGGCACATAAAAAGGTACAGGTGGCCATGTCTGACTAGAATTTTGAACAGTACTTTTTAACCATTTTAATTTAGGTTTTTCTAAAAACTAAAAGGTGATGGCCATAATTTTCAAGTAGACAATGGACTAGCTAATTTGTGAAGTTGTGTGTATGGGGCCAGCAAAATAGTACAATTGAAACTTCAATAAAAGCAGAAAGATCTGTGTGTATCCCTTTCTGTGTCCACATAAAAGGCCCATTAGATCTTCTGATACCTATCCAGATAAAAAATGAAAAGCAGTAAAATCGGAAAATCCAACTTATTTGTGTGTACTCAGAAGTAAGCCTTAGCTCTGTTAATTAGTTCCTCTAATAGCTTTTGTTCTGGAGTCTAGTTGCAACATGCAAGACAAGACACTTACAGAAAGAAAGGCTTCCAGATAAATGCAATAGATAATATCCTTGAAGAAAGCTTTGACCCAGCTGCAGTGCTGGGCACTTTGTTGAAAGGACTCTACTGTTCTGATGTCTGAAGGACAGAACACAGATTACTGGAATGGACAGGAAAGACAGATAATGTTGTGAGAGCCTGGATGAATCAGGGTGCTCATCATCAAACCAACCAGAATGGTTTTCCATAGAGATGGAAAGAGAAACTTCACAATTTTGTTTTGGAAAAATTGATTGTGTACTGCTTTTGTGGAAATGCAGGCCTTAATATCTAGAATGAGAACCAACTATAATGTATTTTCTCAGATGGTAAAAGACTTGGCATTTTGTCAGGGCTTCTATTGTCCCCTTATCCAAAGTATAGTCCTGGTCTTAACACATATTCCAGCTGTCACACATCCTGGTAGGAAAATTGTGATCACAATTGAATAAATTGAAATTTCTGTCTCAAAATGGAAATTGCCAACAAAAGAGGGCAGTATCACCCATCTTACTTGTGAAGAAAATTCACAGGAGAACAGTCTTAGTGAATAAAATCATTGTAGTGGGAAAAGAAACAAACATGTGCTTAAAGTTTCCTATTTATTAGTTGTTTCCTTATGTTCATATCTGGCCTCATGACAATGGTATAGCACTTAGGGAAAAATATGAATCCCAGTAAACCAGTGCTGGAAGCCAAAATTGAGAAGATCTCCACAGCCACTGTGTATTTTCCCTTGGTGCTTAAGTACGTTGGCACAAAGGAAATCCATACACTGCAGAAGACCAACATGCTGAAGGTGATGAACTTGGCTTCATTGAAACTGTCAGGCAACTTCCTGGCAAAGAATGCTGAAGTGAAACTGCAAATAGACAGGAAACCCATAAAACCCAGGACACAGTAAAACATGGAAACAGAACCTTCGTTACATTCGAGAATGACTTCTTCAGCCATTGAGTTTACATCAAAATCTGGAAATGGAGGAAAGGTAGCCAACCATACTGTACAAATTGTGACTTGAATGAGCAAGCAGAAGAGAATAATGGAGGCAGCCGTTCTTTTCCCCAACCATTTCCTCAAATGAGAGACAGGCTTGGTGGTTTGGAAAGCAAGAATCACAATGATAGTTTTTGCCAACACAGAAGAAACAGCCAAAGAGAAGATGACGCCAAAAGCTGTCTGACGAAAGAGACAGGTCACCTTCTGTGGCTGTCCAATGAAGAGCAGAGCACAAAGGAAGGAGAGCAGGAGGGAGAGGAGGAGGGTGTAGGTGAGGCTCCGGTTATTGGCTTTGACAATGGGAGTGTCCCGGTGTTTGATGAAGATCCCAAGCACTCCAGCTGTCACACAAACAAGGAGAAGAGCAGAGCAGGCCAAACCTGTTCCCAGAGCATCTTCAAAAGTGAGGAAAATTAGAGATTTGGGGTTGCAGAAATCCTTAAACTTGTTTGGGTAATGATCTTCTGGACATTGAAAGCAGGCATCCACATCTGGGAAAAAGAAAACATTGATATATATGGCAACATCACTTAATAGAACAGAACACTGATTTGAAAGAGCCCGTGAAGTCAACCTTTGCACACCACATGTCTTTTAGATGGAATATCGACTAGAAAATTGTGCACAAGGCATCATTTGTATGGCTTTGGCTAAACACTATTGAGAGAGGTTGAAATAAAACAAGGCAAGAGTGATGGCCAATACTATCAAAGTTGAGATGGAAAATCTATTCTTTGGAGCAAGGTTGCAGGATCTCCATGAAATCATTCTGGATAAGAAATGCAAGGCAGCAATGGAATCACGTTCCTTGCTTCAGGCCATGATGTGATATTTCTGATCCAAATTGAGCCTTCTCTATTTCTACTCATCTAGCACATTATTGCCTCCACTCAAGCCCAACTCTAAGTGCTTGTTGGGCTGGATAGGAGTGAGACAAGCGCTCCCTATTGAGCCACTGCTCTAAGGAGTATTTCAGGCCTGGAAGAAGAGTTCACAATGCATTTGGCATCTGAGTAAGGAGATGTTAGGAATTTGTGCTCAATCTATGAGTTATGGAAGTTCTCTACATATCCTAGTAACCTGATTAAAACAGCAAAGGAGGTGAGGTTTCTTTCCATAATCCAAAAAGCTTTCATCTTGCAGAATGTCATGTATCATGTTATGTAGTTGAGGATGGTTGGTGGTGGCAGGCCTAGCAGTTGGTGATGCAAGGGTTAATGTAAGTCTTAGTTCTAAAGGGTTGAGTAATCTGTAAGTAAGAGTTCATGAGTGAAAGCAATTAAGTGTGGAGGTATGCAAAATATAGATTGCAGCTGGGTGTTTCTGGATATTAGGAGCTAGCCTTGAGACTGATCTTCAGGAGAAAAGTATTCTGTCACGTTGCCAGGGCTCTGCTGTTATTTCCGGCAGAGGTGAATCAAACAAAAACCCAGTTTGTGTTAAACAATTTAATTAAAACAGCACTTACTTTCTGGCTGTTTCAATAGTCCAAAACGTAAAACATAAAGATAGCACTCAGCCACAGAATGAACAAAAACTGATAGCAAATGCTACACTGTAGTCAAAGGGTCCAGTCCAGTGGTCAAATGCCGAAAGTTCAATAAACAAAGTCCAGGGATCAAAAGTCTATACAGTAGTCAAAATCCAATCCAGAGGTTCAGGGTTCCAAGATTACAGGAGACAGGTCAGGATACCGAAAATCCAACAAACCTGGGGAAAAACCAGCAGCATCCACCACCAAAATATTTTGGGAGAAACTACTTTTCTCCCAAAAATCAGTCCTAGGCTAGCTCCTTATATCCAGAAACACCCAGCTGCAACCCATTTCTTGCATACCTCCACCCTTAATTGCTTTCACCCATGAAGTCCTCTCACTCTCTCCTCCTCTCAGCAATCATCACAGCAATTCTCCCATGTAGATCTCCCATCTTCTTCATCCGTAACAATCTTCAACAACACCAACATTGTTACGATGAGTTGTAAAAGGATCAGCAACAAGTATATGTATGTGTTAAAGAAAACCTGATACTGTTAATTATCATGTGCAGCTGCTAATCAAGGTCAGCAAGTAGGTTTGAGCCGGTAGGGTATAACTGTATGTGGCTTAGAATACAGATCAGCTCAATGCTCAAAAGCATTTGCTCTGAGAAGTCTTTTGCTCACAGCATTTTGCTCAAACATTTTGCGCTGCTCATATGAAGTGAGATGAATAAGCCAAGCTTTTGTGTTCTGTATTTCTTACAAGGACTATGTAAGTTTGTTGCACTGTTTATTTTGTATGCAACACTGCAAGTTTATGTTTTGACTTTGCTGACAAGAGTAAAGTTTTTTTCCTCCTGCTTTTGTGCAAAGTTATTGTGTCTTTTGCATTGGACCAGACTAAATTCCGCTTAAGCACGACACTCATCCACAGTCATTACACTAGCTGTCACTCTAGATCTGACCAATCACATATTGTATTGCATCATCTATGGTGTCCCAACAGTGCATCATACATCAGACATTGCTCTCTAGTTTCATCATCCTCTGACTCTGCAATTAGTAACTGGATATGATGACATACTTTGTTTTCATTATATATCCTGACAGGAGGCTCAGTATTATTCATGTATACGTTCTCCAATTTAACTAATGATTAAGTATTGTCTATACTTTTACACTATTCCCACACAAAACTAAAACCAAAGTTTTGTTCTTGCATGTACATGTACATGTAGAGTGTGAAGAATTCCAGAAAGTTGAAACATGTTCCATGTGAAGTTAAAAGATGGAAAGGCAAAAAGGAAGGGAGGGAGGGAGGATCACACTTACCCTTCTTGGTTGAAATCTTTCCTTCTGGACATGGAATGCAATCGTAGCAGCAAAATGGCTCCCCTTCCTTCTTTCTTTTACTGTAACCTGGATAACAATTGTCATTACACAGGGAAACAGGTTGTGCCTATCAACAAACAAAGGAAAATATTTCATGGTGACGATTCTCAGCTCTGGTTCTCCCTCCAATCTAATTCCATGGGATCTGTTTCAGTTATAAATTTATGTCTAGCATCTGTAATGGACTGATGAGGGCACACAAACTGAGGATCAGTCCTGACAAGGCAGAGGTGCTAATGGTCAGTTAAAACGTAGATAAGAAAATCAGGATATTCCTTGTGTTGTTTGACGTTACACTGAAGGTAAACAGATAAACAACAGTGTGGCTTTAGCCTTGAATATGGAGGGCAAGGTTTATGCAGATTAAAAGTGTGATTTGGCACACTTAAACACTACAAGGCCAACTCCACCCATTGCTGAAGAAATCTGATCCATCCACAATTACACATGCCTTGATGACATCTCATTTCGATAGCTATACCACACTCCATGAGGAGTTGACTTTAAAGAGTGTTCCGAAATTTCAGCTGGGACAAAGAGTAACTACCCTAAGTCTGTGAGCTCCACAATTCAAAGTGTTGGTTGTGATGTAGAAAGGTTTGAACAGTATACATCTACATTACTAGACAAACCATAAGTGCTTGACTGAGATTGGCTGGATCCTGATATTTGCTTTAAAAGTCTACCACTTTTGGTCGCACCACCTTCACAAATATGCTTGGTGGAAACTAGGGCTGGGCGGTTTCGTTTCGTTAATTCGTAATTCGTTAATAATTCGTTAATTTTTTCAATTACAAAACGATAACGAACCATTCTGGAGCAATTATTAAAAAAAACGAATTTTCAAAAACGTTTTGTAAATGCTTCGTATTTCGATATTGTATTCGTTTCGTTATTGTTTTGAGGTCGTTTCGTTATTATTTCCGCATGTCTGGGCCAGTTTTATGGTTTAATTAGTGAAAAAAAATTATAATATCACACCAACAGTCAACAACAGAGGGAGAGGGAAGATTCAGAAGGTTTTGGAGGTTTTTTAGCGTATTTCGCGGTTGCGTCCGCCATTAACGAATCGATTCGTTATTGTTTCGGAAATCGATTCGTTAATTTTTCCCCATTTATGAAATTTCGTAAATATCGAACTTTTTAAAAGGAAAATTTTGTAATTATTTTAAATATCGAAACAAAAAAACCCCCCAAATATAAATCGATTTTAGAAACAAATTTTTCCATTGTTACCCAGGCCTAGTGGAAACAGGAGAGAGGACCTTTTCAGTGGTTTGGATGTTGCCTGATTGTTTTCCCACCAAGATGGCATGCTTATCATATGGGTATCCAACACTGAGATTCTGTACATACTTTGGGGTGGTGGTGGCAGTGATTAAACAATGGAATTTCTTCAAACTACAGGAAAGGAGATTCCACCTGAACATTAGGAAGAACTTCCTGACTGTGTTGTCGAAGGCTATCATGGCTGGAATCACTGGGTTGCTGTAAGTTTTTTTGGGCTGTATGGCCATGTTCCAGAAGCATACTCTCCTGACATTTCACCTGCATCTATGGCAGGCATCCTCAAAAGTAATAATAATAATAATAATAATAATAATAATAATAATAATAATAATCTTTATTTATACTCCGCCACCATCTCCCCAATGGGGACTCGGAGCGGCTTACATGTGGCCAAGCTCAAAAAACAAATACAATAATACAATAAAATATGACCGAAAACGTAAACCGAAAACGCAAATAAAGCAAAACATCATAATTACATAAAACATGTGAATAAATAATGATATAAAATTACAATAACACAATCACATTGACAGTGGGCAGGCTGCATGTAATGATTAAAAGAAAAACTCATTAAAATTATAAGGCCCCAACCTCTGAGGATGCCTACCATAGATGCAGGCGAAATGTCAGGAAAGAATGCTTCTGGAACACGGCCATACACCCCGGAAAACTTACAGCAACCCAACTTCCTAACTGTGAGAGATGTTCAGCAGTGGAACTCTCTGCCCCAGAGTGTGGTGGAGGCTCCTTCTTTGAAGGATGTTAAGCAGAGGATGGTTGGCCATCTGTCAGGGGTGCTTTGAATACAATTTTCCTGCTTCTTGGCAGGGGGTTGAACTAGATGACCCATGAGGACTCTTCCAACTCAATGATTCTATGATTATATACTTCTAGGAATTTATTCATACCCTACCTGATTGAACCAGCTGGGCCATACAATGGCATCCTCATGAACAGTGAACTCAATAGTCGGCAGAGATTGTGGATCTATCCTTCCCACTTTCACTCGACTAAAGGTCTTATTGGGGAATGTCACCCAATTTATGATATCAAACCCAGCTACTAATTCCCCATTTTTATTAAAGGAAATCTTTTCACCAACTGTGTTGTTAAAGATAACACTTTTTAGGAAGTGATGGAGCTAAATTGAGAGGAGAAAATACAGTTACAAATGATGCTCACAATCCAAATAAGCAAGATAAGCAATCTTTCCAGTGTACTATCCAGAACTCAGAAAGCACCTGGAGTATTTTGTATTATTTATTTATTTAGCAATTTTGTATACCGGTCTTCTCCCCTCTATCGGGGGACTCGGGCTGGTTTCCAACTATAAAATCACAAAACAATCATTAAAAACATCATATAACATATTCAATTAAAACGTTATAACAGCAAAATGCAATCACATTTGTATGACATATGCTACACACTATTGGGAGAAACTGAGATAAAGCAAGGCGAGACAGATGGTCAATATTATCAAAACTGAGGTGGAAAACCTATTCTTTGGAGCAAGGTTACAGGAACTCTGTGACTTTATCCTGGTAAGGAGAAGACTACATTTAAAAAAGGGCACAAAAGCTGGAACAACACACAAAAGCATCATGTTTTTTTGTTGTGTGTTGCCTAATATCTATGACAAACCTAAAGTAAGGTCGTTGTCCTGGCAAGATTTGTTCACAGGCAGTTTGTTTTCAATATGCACCTATTCTCCATTAAGTAGAAATATATACGGAAATGCAAAGATAGACAAACAAACACCTCATCCATTTGTACTAATAGTAACTTGACAAAAATAGATAAAATAAAATAAAAATGAAATGAAATGGAGTTGATCATATAATATACTGCATCATATTTTTTTACTGCAATTTGTATCCATAGACTAAATTTGCATGAAGGAGAACAGCAAAATACAATAATAAGTTGTTACCAAATGAATCAAGCATATTCCAGTTTTAATATGCACAGAAGCAGCTATGAAATCACAGTAAAAGGAGAGTGAATCAATCCTAATGCCTAGACACCAGAATTCAACCATTACCTGCCATGGTTGCATTTCTGGAAGAACTGTGATCCCAGTTGTTCTGCGTTTGAAGTTGGATGAATCCATGTCATGCAAAGCATGTGCGACAGCATAGACAGCGTTGTAGATGCTGTAGCTGTGGCTGCTCATGCTCATTTCAAAAACAGACATAGGAAGAGTCTCCAGCTTGTCCTCCTCAGTGCAGATATTTTCAAGGGACTCATCTAAATTGCGCCCAGGAAATGAATACATGAATGCCTGTTGCCAGAAGTCCCTGATAAAGCCATCTTCTCGATCTGTGCCTGGTTTACGGTTCTGCAGAAATTCATGGAATCCTGAAACTTTTTTGGGGAGAAGTGAAACAGATAAAGCCCCATGGATGAAGCTCAGGTCCCAGTCCCTTTGAACTGGGAGTGAAGCAAAATCTATTTCTGCTGTCATTATCCAGACTTTATTTATTTTTGGTAAATCACAATAAAATGTAATTTCTAACCACATTCTCAAAGCTACAATTGACTGAACTTCTCCATTTAGGATCACTACTTTGGCAGTACTTGTCCCAAGGAGGTATGATGTTTCAATAAGCTTCTTCGCCATTGTTTCCATGTCACTGAAAAAGTTAAGGTGGGTTGTGGCTTTTATGAAGTCAAAGCAGATACCTTTTTGCACGAACATGGGGATTACTTCATGTACAAATCTTTGTCCTATTTCATTATCTAGATAAATCACTCCAATCCACATCCACTGGAAATGCAATATTAAGTCGAGAATCCCAGTGTATTGATGGGTCTCATTTGGGAACATGTGGTGAAAGAAAACAGCTTCCTTTTTGTTATCCATTAGTGGAGCAGAGCCATACGTGAGCTTAAAGGCGAGAGATAAGGAGATAATCATATTAGCAAATTACATCTACCAATCAATGTAAAATTAATGAGAGAATGACATAATTGTATCAGGTAGTGTATTAGAACTATCGAAATTACAACATATTATAAAATAATAAAATCCTCCAAAAAGGAATCTAAAGCAGAGAAAAAAACAATGGGTTATAGCAAGGAAATAATTACAGAAAAGTATTTTAACATTTCTCTTTTAAAATGCAGTTTGCAATTCTAAGGTTTGAAAGAAATACTATTGAACTCGACTGGACTTTACAACAGTAACTTTACATCTATGAGAGTATCTCAATATTTTTTTGGTCATGTCAGGAGCGAACCTTCTGGACCATCTTCGAGAACACCTCAATATGAAATCCATCACTGTCAACCAATTTGGAGGCAAATTCTGTGACCAGGCTATCCCTTCCTAAGAATGGTAATAGCTGATGAACCAGATAAAGCTAGTCACAAGGCTAACTTGAGCCTCAAATGACAATCAAAAGGCATTAGTGGAAACTAATGGAAAGTGAGCTGTGAGTTCCCCCATTTCATCCCATGTATAGATTTGAATGCTTATCAGCTCATTATGCAACGCATGGTGCTATAGTTTGCTCACCCCTAATCTACATGGAACAGGTCAAAGAAGTAATCTAGGATCTAAGTGACAGGTAGATGACATCCAACTCTAGCTTTGTTTTCAACTGGTACCACAGATGCTATGCCAGAAAACTAGAAAATGATGTGCTGAACAATATAATGCAAAGATGAGGTATTATGAACTCATTATTGTTGCCCAATCATATTGACAAATGGAAGGACACATGAATATCTTTTATGCCTCCCAGCACTGTGCTTTTTACATATCTGGTCTGCAGATGACCAGAGTTCAGAACAACAATAAAAGTGACGAAATGGAAAAAATATATCCTTACCTTAAACTTCCTATTGTGAGACAGGTGCCTTCCATGTCGGTGGGATATTAATTTCAATCTATTTTTTTCATATTTTCATGCTAAAACTGCATCAGTTCAGCTGCCACATGTATATGTAACCCACTAGCTACTCCTACATGTTCCAGCATTAATCATTTCAGAGTCAACTTATTTTGTTCACACCAGAAAACCCATTGCTTATAGTAATTTTATCCAAACATAGAAAGAATGGTGGAATGAAAAACATATGAGTATCTCATCTCACATTGAGGCAATATTTTTCCTAGATTGCTTAGGGGAGAGTTAAGAAAAAGCATATTCAGGTTCTGGAGATATCGAATTCTCCTTGAAATCCTGTTCTGCGGGTAAGCTTACCTGTGCAAATTTATAGGCGCACAGGATATGTGCCATGAAAAGACAGACATTAGAAGTAGGTCCCCCAATGACTGCTGCTGGGTTGTCCTGGGTGTCGCATTTGTAGTTAGGGACAAATTTTCCCCAGGTAGAAAGGAGTTCCAGTGAAGCAAGATAAGTAAAGCCGGCAAGGAAATTACTGTTGTAAATGAAGAATCCCAAAGTGATGTTGGGTAAAATAAGGGAATTTTCATTGATCTCCTTAATGGCAAAAACCAAGGCCAGGATGTGTTGGTAGTTGTGAGTAAACACTCTGAAAGAACAGTAACAGCAGAGTTATATTTTAAATTAATATACATTTTCTATCTGCATTGCACTAACATATATTGAAGAATGTCTGACTACAGAAAAGTAAAAAACATAAATACATAAAAATTGGCTTGAGCCTTCTCCAAACATATGATCCAACACAGATGTAGAAAATGTGAATCAGATTACATGTGTGGGTTATTATTACTTCTCTCCCACTTTATCTCTCCAAAAAGATACCACACTAAAAATAATACAATATTATAAATATGGGATGATATTTATTACTAATTTTCTTTTTCAAAGGAAGCACCGAAGTCATGAATAACTATGAAAGACTTTCACAGGTCATTACTAATTTTATAAATCATGCTCACATGGCATTTTTGTGCAGACAGAACTGCTAGGCCATTTAATGCTAATCAAGGTGGCCAATTGAAACATCCACACCTACCTCCAACAGACAAGAGTTCTTTCTCCCACCTTAGACCTTCCACAGATATACGAGTGGTATTTTTTAAGTAAGATCCGTTTTGTTGTAGACACTAGTAGTTTGTGCGCATACCGCAACGAACGCATGCGTCATGTACCGGCATGCCTTGGGAACAACTGTGCTCAGTTTCCGCTCTGTAGCTAACCTGTACGGTTCTGTTCTGTGCTTTAAAAATGTTTAAGACTATCAACTCACCCTCCGCATGTGAGGTTCGCTCAGTGATACGGTTTTTGTCAGCAAGGAACCTGCCAGCTGCAGAAATTCATCAGCAGATATGTGAAGTGCACGGTGATACTGTTATGAGTGAAAGCAAAGTGCGTAAGTGGGTACGACAATTCAAAGATGGCCGTGATAACGTCCATGATGAGAACCGCTCCGGTCGCCCTTCTTTGATTACAGTGAACTCTTGGTTATCGGAGCAGGCGGCAAGTTTTTATGAAGAGGGTATTTTAAAATTGGTTCAGAGGTATGATAAGTGTTTGAACAAACATGGCAACTATGTCAAAAAATAGAGTGAAGTATGTACTTTCTGGAAATGAATTTACTTTTTTGAAATAAACTTTTGTTGTATACTTACGTTCAAACGGACCTTATTAAAAAATACCCCTCGTATAAACCCACTTGCCTAGTTTCCAACAGACCTCACAACCTCTGAGGAAGTCTGCCATAGCTGTGGGTGAAACGTCAGGAGAGAATGCTTCTGGAACATGGCCATACAGTTTGAAAACCTATAGCAACCACATTTTCTGTGCAGTAAACTACATTTTGGGTGTCTGTACAGAAAATGCTGCACATATTTTTTTTGTACAAAAAACAACCGTATTTGCAAGTTTTACATAGAATAAGTCCCATATGACAAACATGCACATTATCTTTTTAAAAATGAGATTCCTGATATTCTTTCTATCCTTAATTTAAACCTGTTCCAACATACTGTATAACAATTGCATTTTTAAAAGACTGCAACCTCTCTTATGTCTGAAATGCTGCATAAAATAATGTAAAAAGAAATCCCAACAACCCCAAATTCATACATCGTATCTCCTTGAGGCTTCCCAACAGGATCTTGTCTCAATGATATCTCTTCAGAAGACATAAAAATCTGAGACAGAATGGCACCAATGTGCAGGTCTCCAGACATGTGATATTTGTGATGAATACGAAGAGATCGACCCATGTCACATGAACCAGCTGTGCATGCCATCTGAAGCAGACTGAACATCAGCAGAATGAAAATGAGTTGGATTGATAGCTTGATTTTGCATAGAAAGAATCCACTTGGACAACTGTTCAATTCTTCCCACATTGTGATAGAGGTTTCCTGTTGTAGTTCAGCCTATTTGAAATTCTGTTGTTTTGCTAGTTTGAAATCAGTTATGTCCAGTGTGAAATATAGGCAGTCCAAGCAATGTAAGCATCTTTTCCTCCATCTACAACTACATTAGCAAGATAGATACAATTTATAATAATGCAGGTTCAGTTATAGGTAAATCCCACTGATTTTATGATGTAGTCCTGTGTATCTTAAGAGCACAGTCTGAACCTTTTCTTCACTAGTATTCTCTGGAGTCTCTAAGAACATCAAATGTGAATGTGAATATCATAAACTTGATCATTAAATTGGGCACCCTGGAGCATTGCATAAATATGTTTATCACAACTTCACAGGTGTGTCCTCAGATCATACCAAATTTAACAGGAATCATATGAGTTATAATTATGTCTAGAAAACACCATGTTCAGGATGAAAAAAAACTTACAAGAAAAGAACTAGACTTGAAGGCATTAGTTGATTGCCCATTATTTTACAGAAGTTTGCAACTATGGGATTGGTGTTTCCAAAAGTGAGAAGATCAGCATTGCTGTATTTGATCACAAGCTAGATAGTCCACTTATTCATGCTGTGTTTAATCCTGGAGATGGAGAAACCAGTGGTACAATGGGTTAAATCCTTGTGCTGGCAGGACTGCTGACCAATAGGTCAGCGGTTCAAATCCAGGGAGAGTGGGTTGAGCTCCGTCTCTCAGCTCCAGTTCCCCATATTGAGATTACACTAGAAATAATACAGTTTCAACTGTGATGGCTCATTTGTGCCTGGTGGTTCTTCTAGGTGGGCTGCGCCCCAGTTTGGCTGGTTGGTGGAGGAAGGGGGCTAAACAGACATTTGCCCCTTGTCTATTTCAGAAAGCCATGAAATGAAATGGGGAATGTATTGATGTGGAGCACCTCAGAGCATTGAATGGACAAAGGGAACGTCTTTGAATGTCATTGTTAAGGTCATGGGATATTGGCATTGGAATGGAGATCAACCTTAGACTCAAACCTTTTTGAAGTTTTGAAACACACAATGTTCCCCCTTGCAGTTAAAGTTTTGCTAGGTACAAAACCATCACACATAGCTGACCCTGGGCACCAGGCTGGGAGGTGGCAAGGGAGAAGCTTCAGGTCTCTTTGTCCTCAAGCAGAACAGTCAATAACCATATTAGATGAAGGTAATAACATTGCTCATGCCTTCATTTCTGAAGTATGAAACCATAAGGTGAACCTGTGGTGTTGTTTTCCTGGCAAGAGTCCTTCAAAGCATTCCTTTAAGGCTGAGAGAATGTTCTCCTTTTCACCGTATTTATTGTTTTTAATTCTGTTTTTACCACATTGTTATAATTTAAATGTTTATTAATTTTGTATTGCACTTCTTATACTTGTCCAGTGTGGTTTATTAGCTGCCTTGAGTCCACACGGGGATAAAGGTGGGGTATAAATAAAAGTAACAAGAACAGCAGCAGCAACAGCAATTCTCCCTGGTTGCGTGGAGA
This sequence comes from Anolis sagrei, assembly GCF_037176765.1. NCBI lineage: Eukaryota > Metazoa > Chordata > Lepidosauria > Squamata > Anolidae > Anolis > Anolis sagrei. The sequence goes on along the minus strand of NC_090026.1, from coordinate 12,334,550 downwards.
TTCAAACCCTGTCTCCAGTCATAGTCCAAATCTTAAACCACTATGCCATGTTGAGTCGCTTAGAGATTGTATATAAAAAATATATGTGCTACAATCCTGTATAGCTCAGCATAAAGTAATGAATATGTACTAGACTGAGCCATAGGCCACCAATCCCAGCTTTAACCATACCATCCTCCAAGACTTCCCCATTCCAACCACTCTGTGTTTTGTGGTTGATAGGCAGGAACAGAGAAGTATTTGACTACATCTCTTTAGTCTGTGTAGGGATCAGGGATTCTTGAGTAAGTAGGAATGGAGGACTTGACAATGTGAAGGGAGGAAGACAATATCTACCCCCCATCTTATCCAACGAAAGACAGACACATGAAAAATGTACAGGTGGCCATGTCTGACTAGAATTTTGAACAGTCATTTTAACCATTTTAATTAAGGTTTTTCTAAAAATGAAAAGGTGATGGCCATAATTTTCAAGTGAACAATGGACTAGCTAATTTGTGCAGTTTTGTGTATGAGGCAGGCAAAATAGTGAATGTACATTTGAAACTTCAGTGAAGACAGAAAGACCTGTGTGAATCCCTTTCTGTGTCCACATAAAAGGCCCATCAGAAAATGACTCAGGAATGGCCTAGACGATGGAATGGATGAAGATTAGAACGAGAGGACATCGTTTTTTAATTATTTTATTATTTATTGTTCTTATGTTTAAATATATTGTAATGTTTCTTTTTGCTTTTTATCAATGTATGTATTTTATGGCATCGAATCGTGCCAACTGTGTATGCAGCCCTGAGTCGCCTTCAGGCTGATATGGTCAAGATAGAAATAATGTAAATAAATAAATAAATAAGATCTTCTGATACCTATCCAGATAAAAAAATGAAAAGCAGTAATATCGGAAAATCCAACTTATTTGTGTTGCTCTTTTAATTAGCTCCTCTAATGCCTTTTGTTCTGGAGTCTAGTTGCAACATGCAACAAAACACTTACAGAAAAGAGTAAGTAGGAATGGAGGATTGGACAATGTGAAGGGAGGAAGACAATATCTACCCCCATCTTATCCAACAAAGGACAGGCACATAAAAATGTACAGGTGGCCATGTCTGACTAGAATTTTGAACAGTCATTTTAACCATTTTAATTGAGGTTTTTCTAAAAACTAAAAGGTGATGGCCATAATTTTCAAGTGGACAATGGTCTAGCTAATTTGTGCAGTTGTGTGTATGGGGCCAGAAAAATAGTACATTTGAAACTTCAATAAAAGCAGAAAGATCTGTGTGTATCCCTTTCTGTGTCCACATAAAAGGTCCATAAGAACTTCTGGTACCTATCCAGATAAAGAATGAAAAGCAGTAAAATCGGAAAATCCAACTTATTTGTGTGTACTCAGAAGTAAGCCTTAGCTCTGTTAATTAGTTCCTCTAATGGCTTTTGTTCTGGAGTCTAGTTGCAACAAGACACTTATAGAAAGGAAGGCTTCCAGATAAATTCAATAGATAATATCCTTGAAGAAAGCTTTGACCCAGCTGCAGTGCTGGACACTTTGTTGAGAGTACTCTACTGTTCTGATGTCTGAAGGACAAAACACAGATTACTGGAATGGACAGGAAAGAAAGATAGATAATGTTGTGAGAGCCTGGATGAATCAGGGTGCTCATCATCAAACCAACCAGAATGGTTTTCCATAGAGATGGAAGGAGAAACTTCACAATTTTGTTTTCGAAAAAAATGATGGTGTACTGCTTTTGTGGAAATGCATGCCTTAATATCTAGAATGAGAACCAACTATAATGTATTTTCTCAGATGGCAAAAGATGCTTTGACTTGGTATTTTGTCAGGGCTTCTATTGTCCCCCTATCCAAACTATAGTCCTGGTCTTAACACATATTCCAGCTGTCACGCATCCTGGTAGGAAAATTGTGATCCCAATTGAATAAATTGAAAATTCTGTCTCAAAATGGAGATTGCCAGCAAAAGAGGGCAGTATCATCCATCTTACAAGTGAAGAAAATTCACAGGAGAACAGTCTTAGTGAATAAAACTCATTGTAGTGGGAAAAGAAACAAACATGTGCTTAATGTTTCCTATTTATTAGTTGTTTCCTTATGTTCATATCAGGCCTCATGACAATAGTATAGCACTTGGGGAAAAATATGAATCCCAGTAACCCAGTGCCGGAAGCCAAAATTGAGAAGATCTCCACAGCCACTGTGTATTTTCCCTTGGTGCTTAAGTACATTGGCACAAAGGAAATCCACACACTGCAGAAGACCAACATGCTGAAGGTGATGAACTTGGCTTCATTGAAACTGTCAGGCAACTTCCTGGCAAAGAATGCTGAAGTGAAACTGCAAATAGACAGGAAACCCATAAAACCCAGGACACAGTAAAACATGGAAACAGAACCTTCATTACATTCGAGAATGACTTCTTCAGCCATTGAGTTTACATCAAAATCTGGAAATGGAGGAAAGGTAGCCAACCATACTGTACAAATTGTGACTTGAATGAGCAAGCAGAAGAGAATAATGGAGGCGGCCGTTCTTTTCCCCAACCATTTCCTCAAATGAGACACAGGCTTGGTGGTTTGGAAAGCAAGAATCACAATGATAGTTTTTGCCAACACAGAAGAAACAGCCAAAGAGAAGATGATGCCAAAAGCTGTCTGACGAAAGAGGCAGGTCATCTTCCGTGGCTGTCCAACGAAGAGCAGAGCACAAAGGAAGGAGAGCAGGAGGGAGAGGAGGAGGGTGTAGGTGAGACTCCGATTATTGGCTTTGACAATGGGAGTGTCCCGGTGTTTGATGAAGATCCCAAGAACTCCAGCAGTCACACAAACAAGGAGAAGAGCAGAGCTGGTCAAACCTGTTCCCAGAGCATCTTCAAAAGTGAGAAAAATTAGAGATTTGGGGTTGCAGAAATCCTTAAACTTGTTTGGGTAATGATCTTCTGGACATTGAAAGCAGGCATCCACATCTGGGGAAAAGAAAACATTGATATATATGGCAACATCACTTAATAGAACAGAACACTGATTTGAAAGACGATAGTAAAGGCTATGAAGTCAACCATTGCACACCATGTGTCTGTTAGATAATATCAACTAGAAAATTGTGCGCAAGGCACCATTTGTATGGCCTTGGCTATACACTATTGAGAGAGGTTGAAATAAAACAGGGCAAGAGTAATGTCCAATACTCTCAAAATTGAGATGGAAAATCTATTCTTTGGAGCAAGGTTGCAGGATCTCCATGAATTTATCCTGGATAAGAAACTCAAGGCAGCAATGGAATATCATTCATTGATTCAGGCCATGATGTGATACTTCTGATCCAAATTGAGCCTTCTCTACTTCTACTCATCCAGCACATCATTGCCTCCACTCAAGCCCAACTCTAAATGCTTGTTAGGCTGCATAGGAGTGGGACAAGTGCTCCCTATTGAGCCACTACTCTAAGGAATGTTTCAGGCCTGGAAGGAGAGTTCACAATGCATTTGGCATCTGAATAAGGAGATGTTATGAATTTCGTTTTCAATCCATGAGTGATGGAAGTTCTCTAGGTATACTAGTAACCTGATTAAAACAGCAAAGGAGCAGAGGTTTCTTTCCACAATCTGAAAAGCTTTCATCTTGCAGTTTCGGCAATACATACATGCTGAGTAGCCAAGCTAAACCAGCCCCTTGGTTTAACAAGGAGCTGGCAGCGATGAAGTGAAGGAAGAGGAGACTAGAGGGTGAGTGGCATTTGGATCCGTGTGAGTCAAATCGAACACAACTTGATGCCCTCCTAATCTTTCTTTGCGGCCAATATTGCATCCACAAGGAACCATCCGGCTGAACTGTTCCGAGTGGTCAGAGGCCTTTTAAATCCCACCATCCAGGATGGGAACCCTGACAACTTGGCAGCCCGCTGTGAAGCATTTGCTCGGTCCTTTGCCGTCAAAGTCGCTTTGATCCGCTCTGGTCTGGATACCATGTTAACGGCAGTCTCTGAGGATGTAACAGGAGCATCTGCTTTTCTGATTTTGATGGATTCATTTCAATTGGTGAAACCCAAGGATGTGGACAAGATACTTGGAGGAATGAGGCCAACCACCTGCATCCTAGACCCCTGCCCATCCTGGCTTTTAAAGGAAACCAGAGGGGGATTGGTCGAGTGGGTGAAGTTGGTGGTTAATGCCCCCTTTTGTGAAGGCAATATTCCAGTGAGCTTAAAACAAACTATAATAAAACCACTATTGAAAAAGCCATCACTGGACCCCACTCAATTCGACAACTATTGGCCAGTTTCCAATCTCCCCTTCTTGGGCAAAGTCCTGGAATGTGTGGTGGCTTCACAACTCCAGATATTCTTGGAAGAGATGGATTATCTGGATCTGGCGCTGTATGGCTTTAGGCACTCTTTTACACTATTCCCACATGAAACTAAAACCAAAGTTTTGTTCTTGCATGTACATGTACACATAAAGTGTGAAAAATTCCAGAAATTTGAAAAATGTTTCATGTGAAGTTAAAGGAAGGAAGGAAGGAAGGAAGGAAGGAAGGAAGGAAGGAAGGATCACACTTACCCTTATTGGTTGAAATCTTTCCTTCTGGACATGGAATGCAATCGTAGCAGCAAAATGGCTCCCCTTCCTTCTTTCTTTTACTGTAACCTGGATAACAATTGTCATTACACAGAGAAACAGGTTGTGCCTATCAACAAACAAAGGAAAATATTTCATAGTGATGATCCTCAGCTCTGGTTCTTCCTTCAATCTAATTCCATGGAATCTGTTTCAGTTCTAAATTTATGTCTAGCATTTCTAATGGATCAGTCCTGACAAGGCAGAGGTGCTAATGGTCAGTTAAAACGGAGATAAGAAAATCAGGATATACCTTGTGTTGGTTGACGTTACACTGAAGGTACACAGATAAACAACAGTGTGGCCTTAGCTTTGAATATGGAGGGCAAGGTTTATGCAGATTCCAAGTGTAATTTTGCACACTTAAATACTACAGGGCCAACTCCACCCATTGCTGAAGAAATCTGATCCATCCACAGTTACACATGTCTTGATGACATCTCATTTGGATGGCTCATTTGGACATCTCATTTGGATCCACACTCCACACTCCACATTCTTCCACACTCCACACTCCACACTTCCACACTCCATGAGGAGTTGAGTGTTCCAAACTTTCAGCTGGGACAAAGAGTAAGTCCCCTAAGTCTGTGAGCTCCACAACTCAAAATGTTGGTTGTGTTATAGAAAGGTTTACACAACAGACATCTAGAATTACTGGACAAATCATATCTACCTGACTGAGATTGGCTGAATCTGATATTTGCTTTAAAAGTCTACCATTTTTGGTTGCACCACCTTTACAAATATGCTTGGTGGAAACAGGAGAGAGGACCTATTCAGTGGAGGAGAAAGAATGAAAGAAGAACACTCTCTGGTTTGGATGCTGCCTGATAGTTTTCCCACCAAGATGGCATGCTTATGATATCATGACACTGAGATTCTATACATACTTTTTTGGTGGTGGGGGGTAGAGGTGGCGAATTTATTCACATCCTACCTGATTGAACCAGCTGGGCCATACAATGGCATCCTCATGAACAGTGAACTCAATGGTCGGCAGAGACTGTGGATCTATCCTTCCCACTTTTACTCGACTAAAGGTCTTATTGGGGAATGTGACCCAATTGATGATATCAAACCCAGCTACTAATTCCCCATTTTTATTAAATGAAATCTCTTCACCAACTGTGTTGTTAAAGATAACACTTTTTAGGAAGTGATGAACCTAAATTGAGGGGAGAATATGCAGTTACAAATGATGCTCACGATTCAAATAAGCAAGATAAGCAATCTTTCCAATGTACTATCCAGAATTCACCTAGAAAGCACCTGGAGTATTTTGTATGGCATATTCTACGCACTATTGGGAGAAACTGAGATAAAGCAAGGCAAAACAGATGGTCAATATTATCAAAACTGAGATGGAAAACCTATTCTTTGGAGCAAGGTTGCAGGAACTCTGTGACTTTATCCTGGTAAGGAGAAGACTAAATTTAAAAAGGGGCACAAAAGCTGGAACAACACACAAAAGGCATCCTGTTTTGTTGCTGTGTGTTGCCTACTATCTATGACAAACCTAAAGTAAGGTCGTTGTCCTGGCAAGATTTGTTCAGAGGCAGTTTGTTTTCAATATGCACCTATTCTCCATTAAGTAGATACGGAAATGCAAAGATTGACAGACAAACACCTCATCCATTTGTACTAATAGTAACTAGACAAAAATAGATAAAATGAAATAAAAAATTATATATATATATATATATATATATATATATATATATATATATACTGAAATTTGTATGTATAGATTAAATTTGCATGAAGTGTAATAGCAAAATACAATAATAAGTTGTTACCTAATGAATCAAGTATATTCCAGTTTTAATATGCACAGAAGCAGCTATGAAGTCACAGTAAAAGGAGGGTGACTCAGTCCTAATGCCTAGACACCAGAATTCAACCATTACCTGCCATGGTTGCATTTCTGGAAGAACTGTGATCCCAGTTGTTCTGCGTTTGAAGTTGGATGAATCCATGTCATGCAAAGCATGTGCGACAGCATAGACAGCGTTGTAGATGCTGTAGCTGTGGCTGCTCATGCTCATTTCAAAAACAGACATAGGAAGAGTCTCCAGCTTGTCCTCCTCAGTGCAGATATTTTCAAGGGACTCGTCTAAATTGGGCCCAGGAAATGAACACATGAATGCCTGTTGCCAGAAGTCCCTGATAAAGCCATCTTCTTGATCTGTGTCTGGTTTTCGGTTCCGCAGAAATTCATGGAATCCTGACACTTTTTTGGGGAGAAGTGAAACAGATAAAGCTCCATGGATGAAGCTCAGGTCCCAGTCTCTTTGAACTGGGAGTGAAGCAAAATCTATTTCAGCTGCCAAAATCCAGACTTTATTTATTTTTGGTAAATCAAGATAAAATGTAATTTCTAACCACACTCTCAAAGCTAGAATTGACTGAACTTCTCCATTTAGGATCACTACTTTGGCAGTACTTGTCCCAAGGAGGTATGATGTTTCAATAAGCTTCTTCGCCATTGTTTCCATTTCACTGAAAAAGTTTAGGGGAGATACGGCTTTTATGAAGTCAAAGCAGATACCTTTTTGCACGAACATGGGGATTACTTCACGTATAAATCTTTGTCCTATTTCATTATCTAGATAAATCACTCCAATCCACGTCCACTGGAAATGCAACATTAAGTCGAGAATCCCAGTGTATTGATGGGTCTCTTTTGGGAACATGTGGTGAAAGAAAACAGCTTCCTTTTTGTTATCCATTAGTGGAGAAGAGCCATACGTGATCTTCAGGATGAGAGATAAGGAAAGAATTATTATATTAGGAAATTACATCTACCAGTTAATTTAAAATTAATGATTGAATGACATAACTGTATCAGTTAGTGTATCCGTACTATCGAAATTACAACATATTATATAATAATAAAATCCTCCAAAAAGGAATCCAAAGCAGAGAAAAAATAATGGGTTATAGTAAGGAAATAATTACAGAAAAATATTTTAACATTTCTCTTTTAAAATGCAGTTTGCAATTCTAAGGTTTGAAAGAAATGCCATTGAATTCGACTGGACTTTACAACAGTAAGTAGCTGAACCTTCTGGACCATCTTCGAGAACACCTCAATATGAAAACCATCATTCTAAACCAACTTGGAGGAAAATTCTGTGACCAGGCTATCCTTTCCTAAGAATGGTCATAGCTGATGAACCAGATAAAGCTAGTCACAAGGCTAACTTGAGCCTCCAATGGCAATCAAAAGCTAACCAACCATCCTTTCAAGGGGAGGAAATAACTCTAGGGGGTTATTTCCACATACATGGAATTTCTAAACATTGACAGACTTTCCACTTTGATAGACTTCATCCTGATGATTGTCATTTCCAGAAATTGGTTTTTCTGATGTATAGTAGAAGAAAATATAGATATTGGGGTGGGTGTAATGACTCTTACCTAATAGGTCAGAGTAGAAGCCTGGGAAGACAGTAGGGCAAATCTCCATTTTGAGAGTGTCTGCCAGTAAAGCAGCCATCTTGAGGGTGGATAGTTAGAAGATGGGAGGAGTTGGAGGTCTCCTGGGATTGGCTAGAGCAGATGGGAGGAGCCAAGTCTTGGTGTTACACCCAGGCATTATAAAAATAAAACTACAATGTGCTGCTCTCTATATCTGAGCGAACTGCAGATGTCTTTCTTAAGAAGTTTGAGATATTCAGCAACTGAGGCCTTTGAACATCAAAAAAGGAATATTTATTCTTCAAAGTCCTTGCAGACTTGGCACAGTTCATCAAAGTTACAAACAGAACAGTCAATAGATGAAACAATAGAGATGATCTTTCTTTCCTTTCCTTGAGTTACTGAGGCAACTTTTCCCCAAAATGGCAGAAGAAAATCCTGAGATTTTTTCACCCTAACCCTGAGCTGCTATGGTTTAGAAAAAAGCAGGTTTCCCCCCTCTATCTATAGCTGAAGGTTAGCTTTGGAGATGAGGTAATGCTCAATACCTATCTATCTATCTATCTATCTATCTATCTATCTAGTATTCAATAGCTTCTCTATCTAAATTTTAATATGCTTCTATATAGCTCAATATCTCAATAGTCTTAATAGTCTTAATATCTTCATATCTTAATAGTCTTAATAAGCTTTTCTATATCTCAATCAGCTATAACTCAAACTCAATCGCACTCACAATGATTTTCCCAGAGCTACCCTGACTAACCACCAGCACATCTGAAGCTCCTTCTCTAAACTAAAAAGGCAAGGTAGATTCCAAAATGGAGATCTCAAGCCCAGGAGAAGGGGTAGGCTCTAAACCCAAAGAGCTGCTCTCTAGGCCAATAGTTGCAAAGAGGCCTGCAGGCTGGCTTTCCAGCCTCTGAAACTGTTAACTTTTAGGGCTCTTGCAGAGCTGCAGCAGCCCTAGGAGAAAATGCAAGGGGAGCAACTTCAAGCAACTGTAAGGTAAGGCAAACCAGTCTCCTGGGAGATGGAACACTTGGGAGGGAAAAGATTTCAGCTTCTAGAGAGAGAGGAGAGTGGGGATTTGGAAACTGAAGGAAGAAGAAGTGGTTTTGAGATTGGGTTTTTCTGAGAGAGTGTTTGTGTCAGGCAGGGCTGAATAATTGGCAAGAAAGGTCAAGCAGCCTCCTGATTACTTGTGGGAGACAACACAAGGGATTTGCTCTCTAGGTTGAGTAAGTTAGCTGTAAAGGACGCTGGTGAGAGTTAGCTAATTGCTCAGAAGACAACCTGGGATAGGTTAGTCAAGAACGCATTGCTATTTTGCTGAAGTAGAGTGAGGGATTTTTGTTTGTAACTACTAGCTATATCTGTGAGATTAGCTCTGTTTGTAACCAAGTCAAGAAACTTTTTCTAAGCAAACATTAAAATATTATGCTATAGTAACAAGTCAAGCTTGTGTGCCTCTCAAAAGAAGAAGTCAATTGTTTGTTTTTATAAATAAATCTTTTCTCTGTTTGACTTTGAAGTAGCCTCTGTTGTTACTCATTCTATAGGTAATCCTTGAATAGAATTTTCAGTCAGTTTGACATCCTAATACCACAGAAAGGTCTCTTATCCAAACAGTCATTTTAGGAGCTAAGGGGAGAGCTGTGCTAGCAGAGAGGGAAAAGGTTACCTCAAAAACTCATTTTTAAAATCCTAAGACATCTTGGGTGGTGGCAGCATTAAACCAAAAGAAGACTGAAGCAGTGTTCACTCTACCATTACACACATATAACATGTATTTATTATTTATTTATTTACCACATTTATATGCCGCCCTTCTCACCCCAAAGGGGACTCAGAGCAGCTTACAAGATATAATTGTTTCAGATTTGGGCACTATTTTCTTTGGACTTCATTCTGGTCTTGATGTAATACAATTAAGACACAAGGAGTCATTCAATAGGTGTTGTTATGGCTGGGCAACTAGGCCATTGAAGTACTCTCACTGTGAGGCTGTGTGGCCATGGAGGTGCCCTGCCCAGGAGTTGAAAGGCAGCAGGGCCGAAGAGGTGTTGCTATGGCCCTGCACAGATGTTGCTATGGCCGGTAGTGGGCAGTTAGGCCATTGAAGTACTTTCACTGTGAGGCTGTGTGGCCATGGAGGCACCCTGCCCAGGAGTTGTAAGGCAGCAGGGCCGAAAAGGTGTTGCTATGGCCGGCAGTGGGCAGTTAGGCCATTGAAGTACTCTCAGTGTGAGGCTGTGTGGCCATGGTGGCACCCTGTCCAGAAGTTGTAAGGCAGCAGGGCTGAAGAGGTGTTGGTATGGCCCCGCGCAAGTGTTGCTATGGCTGGCAGTGGACAGGTAGGCCGTTGAAGTACTCTCATTGCCAGGCTACCATAATCATATCGCTACCATAATGTAGATCAGCTTGGGCATGATTCCTCCATACTATTGTCCAGTGGTGTGATATCACACATAATCCTTTACAGGGGGTGTTCAGCTGTGGGATATATTATAGTATATCGTATGACCCTTTATATTGGGGTCCTGCGGCATGATATACATTGATATTTGGTGTTAGATCATTAGGGGGATTCACCTCCGTTACAGTGGTGGCAAGCAGCGAGATTCATAATAAGAGGTAACTCCTTTTCATTATAGTGGGGAACGAGGGAATGGCATCTTGCTAAAACTCATCACCCAATGATGTTATCCAAGGGAGATGGGCCATTATGGGACTTCCCTTCTCAGATTCCACTAGATTCTATAAAGGCCCATTGAGATTATGTCCAGACTCATACTTGGAAGGGGTTTGAGGCATGACTTAAAGGATCCAGTGGAAACTGAGCTGTGAAATCCCCTAAATATCCATCTCATCCCATGTATAGATTTGAATAATTATCAGCTTATTACACAACGACATATGGTGCTATAGTTTGCCCATCTCTAATTTACATGGAACAGTTCAAAGAGGTTATCTAGGATCTAAGTGATAGGTAGATAACATCCAACTCTAGCTTTGATTTCAACTGGTACCAGACATGATATGCCAGAAACCTAGAAAATTATGTGCTGTACAATATGATGCAAAGATGAGGTATTATGAACTCATTATTGTTGCCCAATCATATTGACAAATAGAAGGACACATGAATATATTTTATGTCTCCCAGCACTATGCTTTTTACACTTCTGGTCTGCAGATGACCAAAGTTCAGAACAACAATACAAGTGACCAAAATGGAAAAAAATATCCTTACCTGAAACTTCCTACTGTGAGACAGGTGCCTTCCATGTCAGTGGGATATTGATTTCAATCTATTTTTTTCATATTTTCATGCTAAAACTGCATCAGATCAGCTGCCAAATGTATATGTAACCCACTAGCTACTCCTGCATGTTCCAGCATTAATCATTTCAGAGTCAACTTATTTTGTTCACACCAGAAAACCCATTGCTTATAGTAATTTTATCCAAACATAGAAAGAATGGTAGAATGAAAAACATCTGAGTATCTCATTTCACACTGAGGCAATACTTTTCCTAGATTGCTTAGGGGAGAGTTAAAAAAAAGCATATTCAGGGTCTGGAGATATCTAATGCTCCTTGAAATCCTGTTTTGTGGTTGAGCTTACCTGTGCAAATTTATAGGTGCACAGGATATGTGCCATGAAAAGACAGACATTAGAAGTAGGTCCCCCAATGACTGCTGCTGGGTTGTCCTGGGTGTCGCATTTGTAGTTAGGGATAAATTTTCCCCAGGTAGAAAGGAGTTCCAGTGAAGCAAGATAAGTAAAGCCGGCAAGAAAATTACTGTTGTAAATGAAGAATCCCAATGTGATGTTGGGTAAAATAAGGGAATTTTCATTTATCTCCTTAATGGCAAAAATCAAGGCCAGGATGTGTTGGTAGTTGTGAGTAAACACTCTGAAAAAAACAGTAACAGCAGATTCATATTTTAGAATAATATACATTTTCTATCTGCATTGCACTAAAAAATATTGAAGAATGTCTGACTACAGAAGAGTAAAAAATATGAATACCAAAAAATTGGATTGAGCAATCTACAAATATATGATCCAAAACTGATGTAGAAGGCGTGAATCAGATTTCAAGTGTGGGTTATTATTATTTCTCTCCCACTTTATCTCTCTAAAAAGAGACCCCATTAAAAACAATGCAATGCTACAAACGTGGGAAGATATTTGTTACTAATTTTCTTTTTCAAAGGAAGCAACAAAGTCTTGAATAACTATATGAAAGATTTTCACAGGTCATTACTAATTTTATAAATGAGGCTCACATGGCATTTTTGTGTAGACAACCACATCTTCTGGGCAGGAAACTACATTTCGAATTTCTGTACAGAAAATGCTGCACATATATTTTTTTTTGTACAGAAAAGTTTTACATAGAATTGCAAGTTTTACATAGAATAAGTCCCATATGGCAAACAAGCACATTCTCTCTTTAAAAATGTATATTTTGTAATATTCTTTCTATCCTTAAACTAGTTCCAACATATAACAATTGCATTTTTAGAAGATCCCAACCTCCCTTATGTCTGAAGCGCTGCATAAAATAATTTGAAAAGAAACCCCAACAACCCCAAATTCATACATCGTATCTCCTTGAAGTTTCCCAACAGGATCTTGTCTCAAAGATAACTCTTCAGAAGATATAAAAATCTGAGACAGAATGGCACCGATGTGCAGGTTTCCAGACATGTGATATTTGTGATGAATACGAAGAGATCGACCCATGTCACATGAACCAGCTGTGCATGCCACCTGAAGCAGACTGAACATCAGCAGAATGAAAATGAGTTGGATTGATAGCTTGATTTTGCATAGAAAGAATCCACTTGGACAACTGTTCAATTCTTCCCACATTGTGATAGAGGTTTCCTGTTGTAGTTCAGCCTATTTGAAATTCTGTTGGTTTGCTAGTTTGAAATCAGTTATGTCCAGTGTGAAATATAGGCAGTCCAAGCAATGTAAAGCATCTGTACCTCCATCTACAACTACATTAGCAATATAGATACATTTTATAATAACGCAGGTTCAGTTATAGGTAAATCCCACTGATTTTATGATGTAATCCTGTGTCTATTAAGAGCACAGTCTGAACCTTTTCTTCACTAATATTACCTGAAGCCTCCAAGAAAATCAAAGAAGTAAATGTGAATATGATAAACTTGATCATTAAATGGGAGCACCCTGGGGCATTGCATAAATATGTTTATCACAACTCCACAGCTGTGTCCACAGATCATACCAAATTTAACAAGAATCGTATGGTTTGTAATTATGTCTAGAAAACACCATGTTCAGAATGAAAAAAAGCTTGCAAGAAAAGAATTAGACTTAAATGCTTTAGTTGATTGCCCAATATTTTACAGAAGTTTGCAACTATGGTATTGGTGTTTCCAAAAGTGAGAAGATCAGCATTGCTGTATTTGATCACAAGCTAGATCAGGGGTCCTCAAACTACGGCCCAGGGGCCGGATACAGCCCTCCAACGTCATTTACCCGGCCCTCGCTCAGTGTCAACCTAGGTCTGACATGACTTGAAAGCACACAACAACAACAACTATCTCATCAGCCAAAAGCAGGCCCACACTTCCCAGTGAAAGAGTAATAAGTTTATATTTGTTAAAATTGTGCTTCATTTTAATTATTGTATTGTTTTAAAGTGTTATTAGCACTACAAATATGATATGTGCAGTGTGCATAGGAATTCATTCATGCTTTTTTCCCCCAAATGATAATCCGGCCTTCCAACACTTTGAGGGTCTGTGACCTGGCCCTCTCTTTAAAAAGTTTGAGGACCCCTGGGCTAGATAGTCTATTTATTCATGCTATGTTTAATCCTGGAGATGGAGACACCAGTGGTACAATGGGTTTAAAGCCTTGTGCTGGCAGGACTGCTGACCAATAGGTCAACGGTTCGAATCCGGGGAGAGCGGGTTGAGCTCTCTTTGTCAGCTCCAGCTCCCCATACAGGGACATGAGAGAAGCCTCTCACAAGGGTGGTAAAACACCAAACATCCGGGCATCCCCTGGGCAACATCCTTGCAGACATGAAAAAAATGGAATTACACTAGAAATAATACAGTTTCAATTGTGATGGCTTATTTGTCCCTGGTGCTTATGTTAGGTGGGCTCCGTCCCAGTTTGGCTGGTTGGTGGAGGAAGGGGACTAAGCAGACATTTACCCCCTGTCTATTTGAGAAAGCCATGAAATGAAATGGAGAATGTATTGATGTGAAGCACCTCAGAGCATTGAATGGACAAAGGGAACATTTTTGATTTTCATTGTTTAAGGTCATGGGATATAGGCATTGGAATGGAGATCAACCTTAGGGTTGTCCTGGGACTTGGATCTTTTTGAAGCTTTGAATCACACAATGAACTCCCTTCCCATTAAAATTTGGCTAGGTACAAAACCACCAGACATAGCTGCCCCCCAGCACCAGACTGTGAGGTGGCAAGGGAGAAGCTTGAGATCTCTTTGTCCTCAAGCAGCACAGTCAATAACCATATTAGATGAAGGTTATAACATTGCTCATGCCTTCATTTCATATGAAACCATAAGGTGAACCTATGGTGTTGTTTTCCTAGCAAGAGTCCTTCAAAGGAAGACTGACTTAGCATTCCTTTAAGGCTGAGATAATGTTCTCCTTTTTACTGTATTTATTGTTTTTGATTCTGTTATTATTTATTAACATTTGTATTGCACTTTTTATATTTGTCCAGTGTGGTTTGTTGGCTGCCTTCAGTCCCCACAGGGAGAAAGGTGGGGTATAAATAAAATTAACAACAACAACAATTCTCCCTAGTTGGATGGAGATGCAAACCCTGTCTCCAGTCATAATCCAAATTATAAACCACTATGCCATGTTGAGTCATGACCCCCTCCCTGTCCAAAATGAGAATAGAGATGTCTCTGTTGTTTCTTATGTTGCTTGTTTATTGTTGTTTATGATGCTGTTTTAATATTTTAATTGTTTTGCTTTTAACTGTATGTTGCCTTGGTCTTGGCCCCCATGTAAGCCGCCCGAGTCCCTTTGGGGAGATGGAAGCGGGGTAGAAAAATAAATTTCTTCTTCATTTCAAGATTGTATATAAAAATATATGTGATACAATCCTATATAGCTAAGCATAAAGTAATGGATATGTACTAAGCTGAGCCATAGGCCACCAATCCCAGTTTTACCATACCAGCCTCCAAGCCTTTCCTATTCCAACCACTCTATGCTTTGTGGTTGATAGGCAGAAACAGAGAAGTATTTGACTACATCTTTTTAGTCTGTGTAGGCATCAGGGGTTCTTGAGTAAGTAGGAATGGAGAACTTGACAATGTGAAGGGAGGAAGACAATATCTACCCCCATCTTATCCAACGAAAGACAGACACATGAAAAATGTACAGGTGGCCATGTCTGACTAGAATTTTGAACAGTCATTTTAACCATTTTAATTGAGGTTTTTCTAAAAACGAAAAGGTGATGGCCATAATTTTCAAGTGGACAATGGACTAGCTAATTTGTGCAGTTGTGTGTATGGGGCAGGTAAAATAGTGAAAGTACACTTGAAACTTCAATAAAAGCAGAAAGATCCGTGTGTATCCCTTTCTGTGTCCACATAAAAGGCCCATAAGATCTTCTGATACCTATCCAGATAAAAAATGAAAAACAGTAAAATCGGAAAATCCAACTTATTTGTGTCTACTCAAAAATAAGCCTTAGCTTTGTTAATTAGCTCCTCTAATAGCTTTTGTTCTGGAGTCTAGTTGCAACATACAACAAGACATTTACAGAAAGAAAGGCTTCCGGATAAATTCAATAGAAAATATCCTTGAAGAAAGCTTTGACCCAGCTGCAGTGCTGGACACTTTGTTGAGAGTACTCTACCGTTCTGATGTCTGAAGGACAAAACACAGATTACCAGAGTGGACAGGAAAGACAGATAATGTTGTGAGAGCAGGCATGTAGCGGGGGGGGGGGGGGGGGGGGGGGCTTGAGGGGCTTCAGCCCCCCCCCCCCCGAAATTCTCATGTTGGTTCGCGAAAAGGCCTTACTGGTGCATTATTTAAACTGTTATGTTTATTCATATCATGATCTGATCACCATACTCAATATATCCGATATGCATGGGGGTATTGGGGTAACAATACAAAAGGTTTGCTAGGCTAGACCCTCTTTCACTCAGACTCAGCCCCCCACCCCCGAAACTCAGCCCCCCCGAAACCCCCTCTGAAAAAATTCAGCCCACCCCCACCCCCCGAAATGAAATCCTGGCTACGGGCCTGTGTGAGAGCCTGGATGAATCAGGGTGCTCATCATCAAACCAACCAGAATGGTTTTCCATAGAGATGCAAAAGAGAAACTTCACAATTTTGTTTTGGAAAAATCGATTATGTACTGCTTTTGTGGAAGTGTGCTTTCCCAAAAGTGATACAATATCCTTTTTTCCATTTGTTGTCTAACCATTTTTTTTCTCACTGGAGACTTAAGGGAGGATTACCAGCTAGAGAAGAAGATCAGGAAATGCAGGCCTTAATCTCTAGAATAAGAGCCAACTATAATGTATTTTCTCGGATGGCAAAAAATGCTTTGACTTGGCATTTTGTCAGGGCTCCTATTGTCCCCCTGTCCAAACTATAGTCCTGGTCCTAACACATATTCCAGCTGTCACCCATCCTCGTAGGAAAATTGTGATCACAATTGAATAAACTGAAAACTCTGTCTCAAAATGGACATTGCCAGCAAAACAGGGCAGTATCACCCATCTTACTTGTGAAGAAAATTCACAGGAAAACAGTCTTAGTGAATAAAACTCATTGTAGTGGGAAAAGAAACAGACATGTGCTTAAAGTTTCCTATTTATTAGTTGTTTCCTTATGTTCATATCTGGCTTCATGACAATGATATAGCACTTGGGGAAAAATATGAATCCCAGTAACCCAGTGCTGGAAGCCAAAATTGAGAAGATCTCCACAGCCACTGTGTATTTTCCCTTGGTGCTTAAGTACGTTGGCACAAAGGAAATCCATACACTGCAGAAGACCAACATGCTGAAGGTGATGAACTTGGCTTCATTGAAACTGTCAGGCAACTTCCTGGCAAAGAATGCTGAAGTGAAAGTGCAAATAGACAGGAAACTCATAAAACCCAGGACACAGTAAAACATGGAAACAGAACCTTCATTACATTCGAGAATGACTTCTTCAGCCATTGAGTTTACATCAAAATCTGGAAATGGAGGAAAGGTAGCCAACCATACTGTACAAATTGTGACTTGAATGAGCAAGCAGAAGAGAATAATGGAGGCGGCCGTTCTTTTCCCCAACCATTTCCTCAAACGAGACACAGGCTTGGTGGTTTGGAAAGCAAGAATCACAATGATAGTTTTTGCCAACACAGAAGAAACAGCCACAGAGAAGATGATGCCAAAAGCTGTCTGACGAAAGAGGCAGGTCACCTTCTGTGGCTGTCCAATGAAGAGCAGAGCACAAAGGAAGGAGAGCAGGAGGGAGAGGAGGAGAGTGTAGGTGAGGTTCCGATTATTGGCTTTGACAATGGGAGTGTCTCGGTGCCTGATGAAGATCCCAAGCACTCCAGCTGTCACACAAAACAGGAAAAGAGCAGAGCTGGCCAAACTTGTTCCCAGAGCTTCTTCAAAAGTGAGGAAAGTTGGAGATTTGGGGTTGCAGAAATCCTTAAACTTGTTTGGATAATGATCTTCTGGACACTGAAAGCAATCGTCCATGTCTGGGGAAAAGAAACCAATGAAATATTATAGTTCATGACTTCTTTAATATTAGTCTCTAAACATTATTTAAAAACTACAAATTCTGGGAGTGCCTTGGACCGCAAGAAGATCCAACCAGTCCATACTCCAGGAAATAATGCCTGACTGCTCACTGGAGGGAAGGATATTAGAGGCAAAGATGAAGTACTTTGGCCACATAATGAGAAGACAGGAATGCTTGGAGAAGACAATGATGCTGGGAAAATGGAAGGAAAAAGGAAGAGGGGCCGACCAAGGGCAAGATGGCTGGATGGTATCCTTGAAGTGACTGGCTTGACATTGAAGGAGATGGGGATGGCCACAGCTCACAGGGAGTTCTGGAGTGGGCTGGTGCAGGAGGTCATGAGGAGTTGGAAGCTACTGAACAAATCAACAACAAAAACAAATGAAAAGCAGTTGTTCAAAATCAGAGAAACTAACATTTTGTATTTTCACATGTATGCATGTGGATGAAGACATCACTTGGAAATAGTTCAGAATAATCTCAAATCAACAAAGGAATCTCAGTTTAGGACCTGCACAGAACATTTTATAACAATACAGTTTGGCTCATGATTAGATGATTTGGGTGAGATTTGAGGGATATTCAGTCTTCTAAGCTCTCCTCAAATGAATGCAGTATTGAATCCCAACAGTTACCCTTCTTGCCCTAGAACAGTGGTTCTCAACTATAGGAACCCAGATGTATTGGCCTTCAACTCCCAGAAATCCCAATAGTTGGTAAACTGGCTGGGATTTCTGGGAGTTGTAGCCCAAAACACATGGGGACTCACAGGTTGAGAACCACAGCCCTAGAACAACAGTGTTCCGTGAAACCTCAGGGTTCTATAAAAGCATGATCGGGAGTTCATGTAAAAGCTTTAATATGAAATTTAAAATGGATTTTAAAATAAAGCTAGATGTTGGCAACTATTTGACTGTATCTAATGCAAAGGAAGGGGGAACATGGATTATTTCCAAATATCCACCCACCATTACCAATGACATGGTAATGGCAATGAATATGCACTCTTGAAAGTAGATTCCCTACCCCTCTCCTTTTCCCTCCTAACAATATACCAACTGGTGAGATTAAATTATGTTGCATAAGGATGTATGTGTGTGGTTGAGGTTGGGTCAGTGATGACAGCTCAAGTAATGAGATCTTCCCAGTCATCCCTTGGCCACTCTTTAAGTATTTGGTAATCTATACCAGAATTCTATTGGTATTATACACCAGTTGCTGTATTTTCCTTCTCTGAACAACCTATTTCTACAATGTTTGGTTCATTTGTTTATTTATTCAGTTGCTTCTGACTCTTCATGACCTCATGGACCAGCCCACACCAGAGCTCCCTGTCAGCCATCCCCACCCCAGCTCCTTCAAAGTCAAGCCAGTCACTTCAAGGATACCATCCATCCATCTTGCCCTTGGTCGGGCCCTCTTCGCTACTTCTCTTCCTATGCCAGTATAGTTCACAAACAGGATTCAAGCCACAACTCTTACCTCTTTCATTCGAAATCTTTCCTTCTGGGCATGGAATACAGTCATAGCAGCAAAATGGCCGCCCTTCTACCCTTTGCTTACTATAACCTGGGTAGCAGTTGTCATTGCACAGAGAAGATGGAGATTCCTGTTCACAAAAGAAAAAGAATATTTGAACCTATCCAATTCTCCCTATTAAGGACTGATTTTTGATTAGACTGACTTCAAAAATATTTTATTATCTAATGCAGTGATTCTCAACGTTCCAAATGCTGCGACCCTTTAATACAGTTCCTCATATTGTGATGACCCCCAACCGTAAAATTATTTTCGTTACTACTCATAATTGTAAGTTTGCTACTGTTATGAATCGTAATGTAAATATCTGATATGCAGAATGTCTTTTCATTCACTGGACCAAATTTGGCACAAATACCCAATAAACCCAAATTTGAATAGTGGTGGGGTGGAGGTGGGGATTGATTTTGTCATTTGGGGGTTGTAGTTGCTGGGATTTATAGTTCACCTACAATCAAAGAGCAGTCTAAACTCCACCAACAATTGAATTGAACAAAACTTGGCACACAGAACTCTCATGACCAACAGGAAATACTGGAAGGGTTTAGTGGGCATTGACCTTGTATTTTGGAGCTGTAGTTCACCTACATCCAGAGAGCACTGTGGACTCAAACAATGATGGATCTGGACCAAACTTGGCATGAATACTCAATATGCCCAAATGTGAACACTGGTGGAGTTTGGAAAAAATAGACCTTGACATTAGGAAGTTATTGTTGCTGGGATTTATAGTTCACCTACAATCAAAGAGCATTCTGAACCCCACCAACAATAGAATTAGGCCAAACTTCCCACACAGAAACCCCATGGCCAACAGAAAATACTGTGTTTTCTGATGGTCTTTGGCAATCCCTCTGACACCCCCTCATGATCCCCCAAGGGGTCCGGACACCCAGGTTGAGAAACTTTGATCTAAGGAGACACATCAACTAGTCTTCTGTATCAGCATTTAGCTAGGTTACCTGTTCTGCCTCTCTCTGAAACCTGACCAGAGAACCATTTACCAGTGCTATGATTGCCAAGAAAATGAGACTCACCAATCTGCCAATGTCTGTTAAGTGTTGTTCTTGGGGGTTACAATCATGATAATTGTGTCATTATGTGATTAAACACTAATTGAGGGAGGTATACAGAATATTTAAGGACAGGTAACTGTTCCATTTTCACAGTAAGTGCTTAGTCACACTGTGACACTATTCACACACACTATTCTTTAACTGTCCCCTATTCACAATTTTACTTTTTTCATAATTATGACACTAGTGCCACAATCATAACACACATATCCAACTTACTTTGCTGACTATCAGTTGCATGAGAATAAAGAGGTCCATCCTGCATGGGATTGGAGCATGAATGATGCTTACTAGGCCTGGGTAACAACGGAAAAATTTGTTTCTAAAATCGATTCGTTTTTTGGGTTTTTTTGCGTTTCGATATTTAAAAGAATTCCGAAATTTTCCTTAAAAAAAGTTCGATATTTACAAAATTTCGTAAATGGTAAAAAAAATACAAAACAATAACGAAACAATAACGAATCGATTCGTTAATGGAGGCCGCGATCGCGCAATACGCTAAAAAAACTTCTGAAGCTTCCCTCTCCCTCTGTTGTTGACTGTTGGTGTGATATTATAATTTTTTTTCACTAATTAAACAAAAAACAACTATAAAACTTGCCCCAGACATGCAGAAATAATAACGAAACGACCTCAAACCAATAACAAAACGAATACATAACGAAATACGAAGCATTTACGAAACGAATTGAAAAATTCGTTTCGTTTTTAAGTTGCTCCAGAACGATTCGTTATTGCTTCGTTAACAAAAAAAATAATGAATTTTTAACGAATTACGAATTAACGAAACGAAACCGCCCAGCCCTAATGCTTAGCCTGATTCTTCTTGATATTACTCTGCTCCTCGCTTCTGCTCCAATATTTTAGTCTCTGGTGGCAAGCCCTCTTCTCTGCAAGGAAATTTTACTGTTCTTTCCTAAGAGGCAGACAGCCCACCATATCACAAGGGGTCTGCTTGCATCCTCACCAAAATTGCCTCCCTGGACCCCTTTCCTTTTCCATGAGGTTTTCTTCATGTTCAATGTGAGCCAGCATAGAAAATATACATTTTATGGGAGAGGGACAACATAATTGTTTCTTCATTAGGTACTGAGGTTAAAAATCTGAATGGAGACTGATGTTTTGTATGTAATTTATGTAATCTGTTTATTTTTGTTGCAAGATAATTCAAGATTCATAGAATCATAGAACTGAAAGAGACCACATGAACCATTCTGGTCAAACCCCTGCTGTGCAGGAAAAGAACAATTAAAGTACCCCTGACAGATGGCCAGCCAGTCTCTAGTTAAAAGCCTTCAAAGAAGGAGCTTCCACCAGAGTCCAAAGCAAAGAGTTCCACTGTTGAACAGCTATCATGGTCAGGAAGTTCTTCCTAATGTTCACACGGAATTTCCTTTTCTGTAATTTGAACCCACTGCTCCAAGTCCTAGGACTTCCTCAGATAGGCAAAAATTGCCCATCCTACGACACGTGGACCTTTCTTCAGGCATGGGGCCTGTCAGATCTCATTACATTATGTTGATGTACTTCCAGGGAGGCTCCCTGTCTGAAGTGAAGTCCTAGCATCACAAGAAAACAACACGGGGAAGCTAGGTGGCAACATTTCCCCCATGGGCTAAGGTGAGGGGCAATGTGAGTGGTGCGGGGTGTGGGGCAATGTGTTCCCCAGGCACCAGGTTGGCCCCCACCAGATTCACCACAATCCATGGTGAATCCCCCCCACTATTGCTTGGATCCAGGACCTGAATATGATGAGATCCCTACTCTCTAGAGCAGCATTCAAAACAATGATCTTTGATTCATCTCCAATGTTTGCCAGACTGAAGCAAAAAATGCAATCTCTGCTTCTTCTTTTTTCAGTGGTTGCCTTTTTGAACACTTTAAAATGTCTAGAAATGCCACAAGATTTGCTGGTGTCTTACCTGATTGAACCTGCTCGGCCATACAATAGCATTGTCATGAATGGTGAACCTAATGTTTGGAAATATTTGTGGGTCTACTCTTCCCACTTTAACTCGAAGGAAGGACTCATTGTTGAATGTAACCCAGTTGATGACATCAAACCCAGTAGCCAAATCCCGATTGTCATTAAAAGAAACCCTTTCACCAGCAGTGTTGTTAAATGAGACATTTTCCAGGAAGTGGTGGAGCTAGTTTGAGAGCAAAGAAAAGTAATTTAGTACTTATATCCACTGCTTAAATAAATCAAAGTGGAATAATCAGGATAGCTGTCTATGGTAACTAATTCCTTAGTAAAATATTTCTAAGCCGATTTAATATTAGAGCTGTGCAAGATCAAGCCCTGGGTTCAATTTAAATCAGATATCAATTTTGCAATTCGGATCTGGATAAAATTTAGATCAGATTGATCCAGATCCAATCCATTCAAATCTCAATCCTGTATTTGAATCTGATTCTAGAATGGGAAACCCTTTTCAAATTCTTTTTTTCTTTTTTTTTCAAATACCCAAGGAAAATTTAAAGATAAAAAGATCAATACAGTACAATGTCAGACAGTAAATCCATGAGATTTTTTGCCAAACACCTCTAAAGTTTGCTGGATTCAAACCAAAGAGGAAACTTGATTTATTGGAAACACAAATCCCTTTTTTAGCATGTGGACACATGTCACAAAAATATGATGTGCAGATCTGATAAATGTGGATTTGATATGTGTGGGTATGATTGAATTGAATGAAAGGAATGAATGAATTAATGAGACCAAATAATTGGTGATGCATGCATGAGGATGAATGAATGTTTGTGGGTAATGTGAAT
The DNA here is from genome assembly GCF_037176765.1 of Anolis sagrei. Taxonomy (NCBI): domain Eukaryota; kingdom Metazoa; phylum Chordata; class Lepidosauria; order Squamata; family Anolidae; genus Anolis; species Anolis sagrei. Next base: position 12,311,294 of record NC_090026.1, on the reverse strand, counting down.
GCTGAGTCAAAATGTAAATCCAAAATGTAAATCCCAGGATGCTTGCCATAGATGCAGGCGAAACGTCAGGAGAAATGCCTCTAGAACATGGCCATATAGCCCGAAAAAACCCACAAGAACTGAGTAAATCCCTTTGTTTATTTGTTAGCCAATGTAACTGTAGGTTGTTTGTGGATTCAATGTAGTTACATAGAATCTGTAAGTCTGTATGTCTAAATGTCATTCTTTGTAAAAAAAAAACTGTAAAAGTTCTGATACCCTTTCTCATACTGGAAAATTGCAATCAAAAGAACTTATGTTTTAAAGTTATTGAAAAGTTATTCATAACAGACACAGAGAGAAAAAGAGAGAGAAACTAGTCATATGTGCTGACAAGTTGAAAAAAATCAGAACAAATAACAACACATTGCAGGCCAGAGGTGATAATATTACAATTGTGTTGTTGTAGGTTTTTTCGGGCTATGTGGCCATGTTCTAGAGGCATTCTCTCCTGACGTTTCGCCTGCATCTATGGCCAGCATCCTCAGAGGTAGTGAGGATCACTACCTCTGAGGATGCTTGCATAGATGCAGGCGACACGTCAGGAGAGAATGCCTCTTGAACATGGCCATATAGCCCGAAAAAACCTACAACAACCCAGTGATTCCGGCCATGAAAGCCTTCGACAATAAATATTACAATTATTGGACAGATGTACCAATTAAATGGATATAAAACAAAATTGTAGCTGCCAAACCCTCTGTGCCATTATTTTATAGAATCATGCTTTCTACACAGTAAAAACAAATATACCAATTTATCTTGCAAGAGATTGAACATTACCTGCCATGATTGCAGTTTTCGAAGGTTTTGTTTGCCTCTATCTGTCCTGTGTTTGAACACAGAGGAGGACATGTCGTGCAAAGCATGAGCTACGGCATAGACAGCATTGTAGATACTATAGCTATGACTGGTCATATTCAGTTCAAAAACAGACACAGGAAGAGTCTCCAGCTTCTCTTCTCCTGTACACTTTGTCTCGGAATGGTCATCCAAACTGGAATTTGGGAACAAACAAAGAAATGCCTGTTGCCAGAAGTCTTTGAGGAAGCCATCTTGTGGGTCTGAGTTTGGTTTTCTGTTTTTCAGAAAGCTGTGGAAGCCTGAAATTTCCTCTGTGTGCACTGAAATGGATAAAGCACCATGGATGAAACTGAGACCCCCAGTTCTTTGGAAAAGGAGTGACGTAAAATCCATTTGGGCTGTCATAATCCATATTTTACTTATTCTTGAGTCTCCATGATATTCCAGGATTTCTACCAACAGTCTCAAAGTGAGAATTGTTTGTATTTCCCCATGCACAATCACTGTATTGACAGTGCTTCTCTTGACAAGATAAGCTGTTTCAAGGAGCCCCGCTCTCATGGTTTCCATCTCACTGAAAAAAGTCATTTGGGTTAATTGTTCTATGAAATCAAAGCAGATACCCCTCTGTGAAAACATGGGAAGCACTGTGTGTACAAACCTCTCCCCATGATTATCAGCTAGATAAAGGACTCCAGTCCATGACCATTGGAAATGCAGCATTAAGTGGAGAATCCCCATATATTGATGGACAACCTTTGGAAACATCCGATAGACAAAAGCTGCCTGGTTTTTTTCATCCATCAGTGGAGCAGAACCATATGTGATCTGAAAAACAAAAAAGGTAGACCTATTGTGGAAATAAAGTTATTTTATTGGTTTAGTCCATTATTAGAACATTTAACATGTCCTTCTGTCCTTATCCTTATGGTGGAAATGTGACTTTCATGTTGTCAAAATAAATATCAGTATAAGGGACCAAATTGGGGAACTCAAAGGAAATGAACAATGTTGGTGCTGGTTGCAAATACATTAGGAAAAGCCTCTTAAAGGTAAGAGCCCTCTGACAGTAGAATGAGCTGAGTCTCCTTCTTTGGAGGGTTTTAAGCAGTAGCTGGATGGCCGTCTGTCCAGGGGACTTGGATTGTGTATACCTGGATGGCTTGCACTGGGTGGCCCCTATGGTTTCTTCCAACTCTGTGATTCTATGACTTTTTACTGCATAACTGCACAAAAATGTCTCTCTTGTTGACCCTAAATGCTACACTTGGTGAAGAGCCTGCTTTGGCGATTGTATAGTGTTGTCATCCTATCACTCAGATATTGAATAACACTGTCAACAGGCATCTACAGTATAGAACAGTGGTTCCCAACCTTTTTTTGACCAGGGACCACTTTGACCAGGGACCACTCTCCAACATTAGAATCAAAAAGGGTTACTAATCCGTTTTTAGTCAACTTTAGATTTGGTTTTGGTTATTTGGGGTGCTGATTCAGAAAATTGCATTGGATAGACCATATCACCTCTAGTTTCTGGTACAGAACACATACCATCCAGTAGTTGGCATCTGCTCACCCACAGAAAATGATATTTAATAATCTAGAGCTGATGTGGTAATAGCAATCTTTTGTGGATAGTCAGCCCCTCCCCTCCCAACATCCCTGATGCCTCAGCACTATAACAGGGTTTTGTGAGACCAGTCGAGGCAACTGTGTAGTAATGGTGAGGCCACGGACCATATTTTTATTCTTGTGGACTACTGGTGGTCCACAGACCACAGGTTGGGAACCACTGCTATAGAATCAATGCATCTTGTCGCCATATTAACTACCATGGCTTCATCTTATGGAATCTTGGCATTTCTAGTTTGGTGAGGCATCAGCACACGTTTGCAGAGAGGGCAAAATTCCTTGTAAATCTACAATTCCCATGGTTCCATAAAATTTATGAATGGTGGCTATGGTGTTGTCAAACTGCACTAATTCTACAGTGTAGATGCACCCAGTCTGGTCTTACTATCAGGAAGTTCTTCCTAAATTTTTGGTTGGAATTTTCCTTCTTATAATTTGAATACATTTGTTCTGGTGCTTTCTTCTGAATCAGCAGAAAACAGGTTTTGCTATAGCCTTTTGATATTTATTCATGTTCTTATTTAATTTATATTCTATATATTCTCCACTGTTACTATACAGTAAAGGGCAGATTAGTTAAATCAACTTCATGTATAGGTTAAAGATGGATTTTGGGGACAAAATTATAGACAAGTCAAGGGTGATTCATCAAAGAGGGGAAAATGACAGCGCTGCTTTAGGGGAGCCAATCATCCCAGCTGCCAATGGCACTATTTTCTTTCCATGGCATTCAAAAAGGCAAGTGGCACTGAAGTAGAGAGAGTGTATGAGGTCACTTCTTGCTTTTGATTTTTCTGAGATGAACTAAGTTCTTGTCTTTTATTATTCTACTCAAAGAAAGAGATAATCTTTACACTAGCCCATTGATAAGTTGACCCAAATTTTTGATCATTTTAACTACAACTTCTAAACTTATTCATAAGTATAGACAGTCCCCAAGTTACAAATATTCGACTTATAAATGACTCATAGTTAAGAATGAGGGTGAGACAACAGCAAGTGAGAGGTTATCATGGGGAAAACGTCTCTCCACCGAGGCTTTCTCACCAACCCTTGTTTTCATAACAAGCCAAATTGTTCAAAATCCAATTATCACAGGGACAGAAAGTGAGGTGAAATCTTCTGAACAGAGGCACAGACAGCAAAACAAACACCACACAGATGTTAATTCAAAGCATGGCTGGAGTTACACTTGAAAGATGTACATATTCTGACAGATACAAATTCAACTTAAGAACAAATCTATAGAACCTTGTTCGTAATTTGGGGACTGCTTGTATATACAGTAACTGGTTTTTATTTGAGTACAAATTACCACGGACATAAACCAACTTCTTCTGATGCAATACTGTGTGATACTAAAGCCTCAGGTCATAAAGCAGATAGATAATTAGATGAGGCATCTTTCTTAATTCCACTCCCACAATTGTATAAATATTAGACATGTGCACGAAATTTGTTCCGACGGTTTCTACCATTTCTTTCATGTCTTCCATTTATTCAGAAGCACAAAACTGGAAGCCCCCTCCCCACACAAAAATATGCTCGACACGAAAGCCTGCCTACAGCCTGCTTTTGTGTGCATTCAAACTTGCCTTGGACAGAGAGTGCTTGTGTGGCAGGGAGGCAGGCAGGCATCATACACACACTTTTGGAGAGTGTGCTAGGATGTGTGTGGAGGAGCTGCAGGAAGCCCAGAGTATGCCTACAACTGAGCGCCTCTTACTCTAGAGTAAGAAGCCCTAGACTGCAGGCACTAACAGGAGTGTGTGCTTTCTGGGCTTGCCTGCATGGCCCGCCACACACACACACACACACACACACTTTCCTTGGAGAATGTGTGTGTGGTAGGGCATGCAGGCAGGTCCAGAAAGTGCATGCGTCTGCCAGAGTCTACAGCTGAGTAATCTTACTCTGTGGTAAAAACAGCAGGTGCCACATAAGAACACACACTGGGAAGGGGAACCAGTGGGTGGGAAGCACCCACCCCCAATGGTCTGATTCTTGGGCCCCAAAATGAAAGAACCAGAAACAATCCTCACAAGTTTGGGAAGCTTCCAAAAATGGATTAGGGCCCCAATGAAAGCCAGGACACGAAATGGGACAAGGTTTTCCCTGAATATACGTGTATAATAAATATGCTTTATAACCTGAGGCTTTAATGTCACTATGTACTACATCTGAAGATGTGGGTTTATATATTTATATAAAAAGCTCATGGAAAATTTTTAAAAAAAGTACTGTCACATTCCCCTTCTCCTTTTTGATACAGCTTGGGAAATCTTTGATGAAGAGGAACCATGCTGGAGCTGATTCTATACGTACATAATAATATTTACCAATTAACTGCGGGGAGGCTTTCAGCCTTGTAGTTCTGGACAAATTCCATGCAATACCTTATAGTCATGAACAGTATGTTTGCAGAGTGTGTGATGTCCTAACAAGGTGTTCTGGCAGAAGTGTGTCCCTTGAACAGAAGCAACTGATAAAGAGTCAGACAATTGGGTGTCCACATTCATCATTGTCATGTACATCATAGGAGCCCTCATTGTGTGCACACCGTTTTCATTTTAAAACTATACAGTCACTGTCTGCAAATGGAAAAGAAAGCATCTATATCATTTTAAACTCTGGCATTCAGCGTGCAACCTTTACCTGTGGAAACTTATAGATGCTTAGGATACCTGCCATGAAGAGACAGACATCAGAATTAGGTCCCCCAATGACTGCTACCGGCTTGTTCTTGGTGTCACATTTGTAGTTAGGGACCAATTTGTCCCAGGTAGAAAGAACTTCCATGGCTGCAAGAAAGGTCCACCTGGCTAGAAAATTGCTGTTGGAAATATAGAAGCCCAGCGTAATGTTGGATAAAAGCAAGGGATTTGCATTGATCTCCTTCACAGCAAATATCAAGGCCAAGAGGTGCTGGTAGTTCTGTGTTATTACCCTGTGATGAGAGTTAAAGATTGTGTCAGGAAACAGAAGTCATAAAACATTCAATATAAAACAATGTTTAAACCAATGCAATATAATGTATAAAAAACATATCTGTATTGTAAAATGAATAAATGCCTCAACCATGCAGGGAAAATTTGTTTGTTCTTTTCCAACATGAACATATATTTTTAAATTCTGCAAATCTCATCCCTTCAATATTTAATGCTGAATGCCTGATCCACCTGATTACTGAGCATACCTCTAAAGCATGTGGCATCACCTGGATGACTTTTCTATGGATGATATCAAGGATCAAATACTTTTGAAAGAGGTCCAGCACTCAATCAAGTAACCAAGTCTTAAACTGTCTTGAACTCTGCATATTCTAACAGGAAAACTGGACAACGTCTGCACAGAATCAAGATACTAATAGGAAAATAAATTAAATCCATACATCATATCATTTTCCAGTTCCTCAGAGGGATGTTTTTTGTATGTTATCTTTTCAGCAAATATGAAGATCTGAGAGAGAATACCAGCAATGAGCACATCTCCAGACTGATGATACTTGTGATGTATAACAAAAGGGCGAGCAATATTCTCTGAATCACTGGGACTTCTGCATGCGATCTTAGGCAGAAACATTAATGCCAGAGCCATGATGTACAAAGTTTTGTGTGCAAATGCTCCATCTGGACAAATATTTAGTGCTTCACCCATCGTCATTCAAATCTTCTGCCACATTAGAATGAACTCTGGATTAGCCAGATCTGTATCGTATGAAAATTCAGCAGCCAAAGTGATTGAACCGGGCCTTCCTCTAGCTACAGTTCTGGCAGATCTGGGCAATATTAATAGCATTTGTAATTATGTCCTCCTATGCATGTCTGCTCAAAAATTAGTCCCATAAATTCAGTGGGATTCTCCTCTGTATGTACACATGGGATTTCCACCTCAGATGAAGTGTTTTTGCTCATGGCTTCTCGAAATCCATGGAGATTTAGAGACAGATGACATATAATCATGGTGAATTTAGGAATTAAAAAAGAGTCTGTCAGTGTATGATTTAATGTATGATGTGTGTGTTTAAATGTAATTTCATGCAGTAGAAATATGGTTGCCATAAGATTGTATTGCTATGATGTATGTTTATATTAGAGGTTGTGAGAAAGTAACCCTGAGGCACTCTCTGTGTGTAACTGTGAGAAAATTAGAGAGTGTCCCGTACCTAGCCAGCTGCAGTTTGTTTTTGTTTCAACTTCCTTTGTCCTGCATTCTGTGTACTTCATGTCTGCTCACTTAGAGTAATGGTTGTGTTTGGAACTGCTCTAAGTAAAATTGAACCTGCTTTATACCAGATGACTCCAGAGTCCATGTTTTCTTCTAAGCTTCTACAAAACTTCTGCTGACGCTAACAGAGTCAAATACAAATTATGGGTTTATCCTGTTTACCACATCTCAGCAAATGTCATGTCACGTGTCATCAAACCTGACCACAAGAGACACAAGGGTTTGTAATCACCAATGAAAAGAAATATTGCTGGAGCCATGACACTTTTAGACAGGAAAACTGTAACAAGAGAAGTAGAGCATAATTTTAAGATCATAGTTTTTGAGTGTTGGACTAGGATTCCAAGAGGTCAGGTTTTGGATACCTATTTTTCTGGCTGCTGCTTTAAAACCTAACAATGGGTATATCACCAATAATTGTCAGCAACCACTTTTGATTTTTAAAGAATTATTTTAAGTTTTGAATGTGCCCAATCTAAAAAATAGTCTTAATTGTTGATCACTCAAACCCAAAGCTTTGAAAATATGACCCTATTAAACCTCATAAGGGGACCTCACATCATCTCTAAAGCCCCACATTTTGTGGCTGGAAGATGAACAGGGCAGGGGGTTGCAATGGAAGGAGTCTGCCTTGGAGAAATTTTGTGCATTTTTCTTGGAAAGTTATCTCCTGTTTCAGAGAGGGCCCTGAGAACTCGCTTTTCCAGTGGCACTAGCATAGGATAGCCATTGAAAAATTGTGAAGCATGATGGGAGTTGATTTTTTCACTCTCTCTCTTTATTGTCTCCCAGCAAATAAAAAGCCTGGTGGTGTCCATGCTCTGCTTGGCTGAGAATGGACACAACCAGAGACTTCAATTCCAAAAATTCTCAATTCCCAGAATTCTGTCCTGCGGTGTGTCTTATTTTTAAAAAAGTTGTGGTTAAAACTTAATATAATTCTTTAAAAAATCTGTAGATTGGAGAATTGTTTTGAAACTTGGCAGGCCTGCAGTTGTAAATGGGGTCTGCAAATGAGGTAGGCTTCATGCACATAGGCCTTAAAATGGCTGAGGATTGAGGCTTTGAGCTGAATCTCTGCCAAATGAAATGGCAACATTCCTCCCCTTTTGGGTGACTTTCTGTTAAATGAAATGAGAGGTCAGACAAAAGGGACCCGAAAATGGCATGCCTTTTGGTCCAATTGCGTATGTCTACTATTTAGACATCTGATCAAATGTGAGTGTGATATCGTGGTTACTGTGTTAGTTTAAAATCTAGGACTTTCCATATTGAATCACAAAATTTATCTAGTGAGCTTGGCCCAGTCACCAGATCTGGTGTGTTATGTAACAGGATCAAAACCAAGAGCATAGGAATGCATTGCAAATGATCAATGAGCTACATTGGATAATTAACAAGCAAAGGTCTAAATCTAATTGTACACCCCCATGAGAATAAACTAATTGAATGAGCTTACTAAAGTCTTAACTTATCAGTTCCCACTGATTCAATAAATATACTTCAGTAGATCAATTGAATAGTAGATCTATTAGAAACTCTTTGGGCTTCTATAGTGTTATTCTTTTTGTCTAAGGACTAGTCTACATTGGCTGCTTAAGTCAGAGCCAGTCAGATTGACTGTGACAATGGCCAGATGCACCTGGCCAAGCCCTCTGCGGCACTGTGTTGCATGGGCATCTAGACAGAGTGAGACCACATTGACACATTATAATCCAACTCATCAATGCTATGTTTTTTTTCATAATTGCATATTCATCTTTTTCCATATTGATCTTTATGTTGAATGTGACCGAAGACCCCTTTGACTGCTTCTAATATACACAGAGCCAAATTGAATATAGTGAAATATCCAAATGCTGAAAGTGTATTCCTCTGTGTCACATATCTAAGAAGTAACCATCACTTACACAGTCCTCATGTTTAATTAGCCTTAAAAGGAGATCACTAGACACTTATGTTAGTTTTTCACATCTGTATTTATTTATAATTTATTTGCAACCATATAGGTTGAGTGAGCCAGTAGTCATTGTAGTCATTTGACTATTGGATAGGACTTTTGGAGTCCAGAGTTCAAATACACACTGGGACATGGAAACCTGTTGGATGACTTGGGCAAATCAAACTCTGTCTGCTTGAAAGCAAGGCAAAAGAAACCAATCCTTTGATCAACTTGTTACAATAAGTATATATGTGTTGAAGAAAAACCTTATTTTGTGCAATTATCATGAGCTGCTGGCAAAGTAGATCAACCAGCAATCTTGGACCACACCCAAGGTCTATATCTGTTTGAGTTTTCTTGAATAGATTCTGGAGTACCAGCATGGAGTTCCAGCAGGAGATGCTGAAGGAGAGATCCTGAAGGAGAGCTTCTGGAGAGCCTTTTCTTTGAGGAGACCCATGGACAAAGGCTTTGCCTGGGGAGGAGTTTGGAGAAGCTACTCTGAAAGAGGCTATGGGGAAATAGCATTTACTCAAAGTTTATTTTGATCTCCCATTTGCTATAAGATGAAGATGCCGTATTTCGTGTTTCTTACAAAGACTGTGTAAAGTTTGTTGCACTGCTTGTTTTTGTATGCAACTTTGCCAGTTTATGTTTTAATCTCTGCTGAGTAAAGATTTTTCTGTTCACTTTTACTCCAGTCTGCAAGTCCTTTGCATTTGGGCTTTGGGTGCTGAGTAACACAACTCTTGCCAAGAAAACACCATGATAGGTTGTTCTTATGTTCACCATAAGTTGGAAATGATTTAAAAAACAACAGCATCAAAAATACCAACCTATAGAACAGGTTAAATATTATTCCTCCAGATTATATTCTTCCTAAGTTTCTCCTTTTATTCAACTCAGGCCTTAGCACAATGATGTAGCATTTGGGGAAAAAGATAAAACCCAGTAATCCAGCACTGGAAGCCAAGATAGAGAAGATTTCCACAGCCACCATGTACTTCCCTCTGATACTCAGGTAGGTGGGTACAAAAGACAGCCATACACTGCAGAAGAGCAGCATGCTGAAGGTAATAGATTTGGCTTCGTGGAAACTGTCTGGCAACTTTCTGGCTAAAAAAGCCACACTGAAGCTTACGATGGCCAAAAAACCCATGTAACTCAGGGCGCAATAAAACATGGTGAATGACCCTTGATTACATCCCACAATGATGTCTTCAGTTACGGAATACATGTCCAGATCTAAGAATGGAGGAGAACTTGCCAACCACACAGTACAAATGGTGGCTTGAATCAAGGAGCAGAACATAACAATGGAGGCAGCCAGCCTCTTCCCTACCCATTTCTTCATCCTGGACCCAGGCTTGTTAGCCTTGAAAGCTAGAACAACCAAGATGGTTTTAGCCAACACGCAGGAAACACATACAGAGAATATGATGCCAAAAGCAGTTTGTTGAAGCAGACATCTCAGTTTCCCAGGTTGGCCAATGAATAGAAAAACACAAAGGAAGCAGAGAAGGAGGGAAACTAGAAGAACGTAGGAGAGACTCTCATTGTTGGCTTTGACGATAGGTGTGTTGCGGTGCTTCACAAAAGTTCCTAGCACTAGAACTGTGATGAAAGAAAATAATAGAGCAAATATAGCCAAACTGATGCCCAAAGGTTCCTCATAAGACAAGAAGCTTAACTTTTTCGAAATGCATGCGTCTTGGACATTGTTTGCATACTGGTCTGATGGGCACTGAAAACAGTCGTCCATGTCTGAAAAAGAAAATGTGGTTTCTAATGCACATTTTCTAATTATTCCAGACCACACTGGAGTAATTAGTTTTTAACACTGCAGTGGTACAGATAGGGTACTATCTGAATGAAATAAGGCAGATTTACACCCTTTGTATGAAATCTGTCACTTCATCACACTAGAGAAAAAATCCACTTAAAATCCACTTAACAATATTAAAAAGCATATAAAAACTATTTTAAAACATATAATCACCACTGTTGTCCTGTTAAAATCATTTTCTAGTAGCATCATCTAGCCAGTGGTCTCAACCTGGAGTCCCCAGATGTTTTTGGCCTACAATTCCCAGAAATCCTAACAGCTGGTAAACTGGCCTGGATTTCTGGGAGTTGTAGGCCAAAAACATCTGGGGACCCAAGGTTGAGAAGCACTGGTCTAGCCATTTCATGTTCAGACAGCTAGTCTTACCCAAAGGCTCTACTGCATTTTATGAATTTTAAAATTTTATTGCATGAGGTTGGTGTGTGTTTATTGTTTATGGATTTATGTTGTTGTTTTAGAGGCTTATGCTCTATGTCTGGCACTTCGTATGTGCTCTTGTGAACCACCCCAAATCCCTCTGGGGAGATGGTGGTGGGGTACAACTAAATTATTATTATTATTATTATTATTATTATTATTATATTAGTTGTGATTAAATTGTGTGGAAACCAACTGGATTAAAACTTAGTCATAAGTAATATTTTATATTGTTTTAACCGTTCACTCCAACAAAAGGAATCCACTACTTAATGGACAAGACCAAACATTACTTCATCATAACATAAACCACCTGCCTGAATTACTGTATTTATTTGAATCTAATGCTCACCTTTTTTGGCTAAATGAATTGTCCAAATGTAGGATGTGCATTAGATTGACATAATACCTGCCCGAAATAACATATTAACTCGAATCTAATGCTCACCTTTTTTTGGCTAAATGACGTGTCCAAACTTGAGCGCATTAGATTCACGTAATTCAATAAACTTAGTACTGAGCCAAAGCCAATGAGGAAGCTGTTTCAGGAACTGCATCTGGAGCTCCTATTTGATTTAATGGCCATGGCTCAGTGCTATGGGATCCTGGGACTTGTAGTTTAGTGAGGCATCAAAACATTTTGGCAGAGAAGGCTCAAGGTCTTATCAAACTGCTGCCCCCATGATTCTATAGCATTGAACCAAGGCAATTAAAGTGGATTCATTCTATAGCATAGCTGCTAATGTTTTATTTTCCATTGCTGGAAGCTTTGATGCTCTTAACACTTTTGTTTTTAAAGAAGGAATCCTAGTCATGCAGCAACTATAATGTGGTCCATTACTCCTGTAAATGACAAACAGTGCCCTTTTTTGCCACTGCGCATTACATTCGACAGCAAATACTAGTTTGGTTTCAGGGTTTTGGAAATTAAGGTGCACATTAGATTTGATGGTGCATTCGACTCAAGTAAATATGGGTATATTGTGCAACCCCGCTATTGAATAATAATGCAGCTCAACATATTTTGATCAGTGGTTGATGTGCATGCCTCACAATCTATTGTGAAATTAGAATGTGCAATGTGCAAAGGCAAAGCACAGAAGCAATTGTATTCATACAAGTATATTACTCTTTGTACTTTAATGTGCTACCCACAAATAAAATGCCCTAATACACTTAACGTTGCTTTTACTGCAGTCAACTAGATGAGACAATTGCGTAATGTCCCCCAAAATCAAGTCACATGTGTAGCAGAACTTGTGCCTATGTTTGTCACTAACTGAATGACAGCCTATATGTGATAAAATGTTCACACAGTATTTCTTACCTGTCTGATTTGAAATCTTTCCTTTGGGGCATGGAAGACAACCATAACAACAGAATGGCTTCCCTTCCTTCTTTGTCCTTTGGAAACCTGAATAGCAGTTGTCGTTACACAGAGAAAGAGGCTGTGTCTGCCCATAAATTGAAAAAAGAATGTCACATTAATATTGCAGATGGTTTCAGGTTGGATTTATCAATTTAATTTTTAAAAATAATGCTAGCCTGGATTAAAATGACAGAGTAATTGTTATACCATCTTGACACCCCCTCATAGTAAAGCTCTTCAGAAAATATTTCCATTAAAACAGGTTCAGTGCAGCGTGTTATCCTTTGGAGAACAATAACATGTTCTTTGCAATGGTTTGTTGCCTTTTCATGCAACCTGTTGCTTTGTTGTAGATTGGGTCCTGTCATTATTGCATTTACTTTGTTGATTTAATTCTCCCATATTGTTATGTGTCTACTTTTATTTATATTGTAGTCCTGTTGTAAGCTGCTCCATCCCCTCAAGGAGAGGAGACGGGATATAAAAAGCATTATTATTATTATTATTATTATTATTATTATTATTACTATTTTGTCATATTTTACCATTTCATTTTGTTCTCTGCAGTTGCTTTTTCTTTGATTACAGATTCGGGGCATGTCAACACAGGATTGGTTAGCTTGGTGTAATTCTGTGCTTGGAGATGTATGTGCTGAATCCCGGACCATTGTCCAGATAGCCTAGGATCATATCCGCCTTGATGGGTTGTCACTAGACTTGTGCATTTGTATAACATTACTATTTGTTTCTGTTGTTTCATTCGCAAGCCCCCCGTTTTCATTTTAGAGTGCCTCCTGAAAATTGTTTTGATCTTATTTTCATTCTGGAGAAGGGGTTCCTGTTTTGTGCTCCCACCCAAAACAAAAGGAAGTAATGAGCAAATGAAACAGGAGAAACTGGTACCACGCACACCTCTAGTTGTCACGTCCTCTGTGTCATGGCCACCACCAACTTTAAGTGGGCAAGGAGCTCTGTCCAAGCTTCTGGCCATTGCAGGTGCCTCTGTTGATGTCAGAATAGGGCAAGCATGTGACCATTAAGACAAAGGAGAGAGTGGCAACATGGGATAATCTATCCCATTCCCCTGTGCTGATCAATATAATGAAAGCATCTACCTGGAAAGTGGGTGAGGCCAGACTGGACACAACCCAAACTGCCCCAAAGCCAAAACTTTACTCAAAGTATAATATAATTAAGGAACCTGGTGTGCTCACAGAAAGCTGTTGTGCATCATGAAGGCTATGTATAAGATTAATAAGGTTATGTGTAAGATTAATAAGACTGAGCTACAGACAACCTATTTGCATTGTGTTTAGATTATAGAATAGATGGAAAAACCAGGGGAAAATGCTTAAACGCTCAGACATACTGAAGTATAAATATTCAATAGTATTCCTGTACCTTTGTATTATGTAAAGAGAAGTCAAGGGTGGAGGTTCCCACGTGGGAATGGGAAGGTTGTGGGGATGGGAAATAATACTATTATTTCAATGGCTGAATTTCAAAGATTGTCTGTTTCTATATATGCATAAATATTAAAATAATAATAAAAATCTTCAAAGAAAAATGAAGGCAGTCCATTTACAGTGAATCTAGGTCATTGCCCCAGTGAAGACAAGCTCTCAGTCAGCCAATCTCAATACATATTTTCTCTATTCTGCTCAATGCATTAAAGTTTATCCCTAATTACTCTATAGAAACCAAAACAACAGAAAGCTTTATTGGGCCCCTTCTACACTGTCCTATATCCTAGGATCTGATCCCAGATTATCTGCTGTAAACTGGATTATATGAGTCTCCATTGCCAGATAATCTAGAATCATCAAATAATCTGGGATTACATCCTGTGGTATAGGACCTTTCTATATTGCCATATAATCTAGATCATCAAAGCAAATAATCCACATTATCTGCTTTGAACTGGACTATCTGAGTCTACATTGTTATATAATTTAGTTCAAAACAGATAATCTGGATGTTATATGGCAGTGTAGAAGAGGCCCTTGAGGTACTGTGGAAGTGGCCTAAGTTTGTGATATCAATAGATAAAAGTGCAATAAGATTTGGTTACAAGAACAATGGCTCAAATTACGGGCATGCAACTGATCAAACAAAACAAATTCAAAACAAAGAGCAAACCATTAAAAGCACAATTGAATTATAAGACCCAGCTTTGAGTAATTTTATATACGTTTGCACTGTTAGTTGTGATTCAGCATATATTTCTGCTTTCATTGGGCTAAGAGAGTTGCAATTGATTTCAGTTGCAATCCTATAGTTACTTACTTGAACTTGAACCATATTTTTAAAATGGTGTTTAATTCTGAGTAAACATATGTACACTACATGTCCAGACTGGGAATGAGTCAACAATGAATAATTGTATTATTAGTAAATTTTCATGAAGGAAGAAATGGCAGGAGACAACCTAGACATTTGCAAATGATCATACCTGATTAAACATGCTTGGCCATGTGATGGCATCCTCAAAAATGGTCAGCATTTTATCTGGGCCTATTCTTCCGACTTTGACTTTGAGAAAGGATTTGTTTATAAAAGTCACCCAGTTTAGAACATCAAATCCAGACATTAATTCCCCATTTTGGTCAAAGGAAATCCTGTCCCCAGCACTATTGTTAAATGAGACCCGTCTGAGAAAATGATGGAGCTAAATGGGCCAAGAGACAACAACATTCATTAGAATGTACAGGTAGATTGAAATATGAAGTTCAGTATTATTATTATTATTATTATTATTATTATTATTCTTTATTTGTACCCCGCTAGCATCTCCCGAAGGACTCGATGCGGCTTACAAAGGCCAAGGCCTCAACACACAATACAACAATACAAACCAAAGGCAAATTAAAAACAATTAAAGCAATATAAACAACAAGCAATAAACAATACACTAAGACACAATAAAACTGGGCCGGGCCAGAGTAATGGGTACAGGATTAAAAGTGCTGATGTGACAGGTGGAATATAAGGCTTATAGGGCAAGTGCAGTGTGCAGTGTGCGGTAGTCTTAGTTTTAATAAAGTGCTTCTGGGACTTGGTATTGGAGATTTCCTATTCTGGGAAGGCACATCGGAACAGCCAGGTCTTCAAGTTCTTTCTGAAGACAGCCAATGTAGGGGCCTGTCTAAGATCTTTGGGGAGGGTGTTCCAGAGTCGGGGAGCCACCACAGAAAAGGCCCTGTCTCGTGTCCCCACCAGACACGCTTGCGACACAGGCGGGATCACGAGCAGGGCCTCTCCGGATGACCGAAGTGAGTGCGTGGGTTCGTAGATGGAGATGCGGTCACGGAGATGCAGTCAGTTAAATATATCATTTAACTGCTAGTACACAAGTGCTAGTGTATATAGTCATTTCAATATCACTGAGATCTGTATGAGGACCTTACATTATACCTGTGGTTCTCAATCTTCCTAATGCTGCGACCCCTTAATACAGTTCCTCATGTTGTGGTGACCCCCAACCATAACATTATTTTCATTGCTACTTCATAACTGTCATTTTGCTACTGTTTTAAGTCATAATGTTAATATCTGATATGCAGGATGTATTTTCATTCACTGGACCAAATTTGGTACAAATACCTGATACAACCAAATTTCAATACTGGTGGGGGTGAGTGGGATGTATGTTGTCAATTGGGTGTTGTAGTTGCTGGGATTTATAGTTAACCTACAATCAAAGAGCATTCTGAACTCCACCAACAATAGAATTGGGCCAAACTTGGCACACAGAACTCCCATGACCAACAGAAAATACTGAAAGGGTTTGGTGGGCATTGACCTTGAGTTTTGGAGTTGTAGTTCACCTACATCCAGAGTGCACCATGGACTCAAACAATGATGGAACTAGACCAAACTTGGCACAAATACTCCATATTCCCAAATGTGAAGACTGGTGGAAAGCGCGTATTTCTGATGGTCTTAGGAACCCCTTTGGCAGAGAAGGCTGAAGATCTCTCCACCTGTCCTTGTCTTCCTTTTTGGAAACAAATGGTCTTTGGCAACCTCTCTGAACCACCCCCACCCTGGGACCCCCGAATGGTCCCTACCCCCAGGTTGTGAAATGCTGCATTACACTGACCTATATGTATATCACTGCTTGAATCAGTTTACTTCACATAGGCATTCCATGGGAAGCATTTGAGCATGCATGCAAGTTCTGGTTTCAGGCTAAGCAGTTCACATTCTTCTACCTCTGTGCAAAGATTTGTATCTGCTTCATTTCTCCTGCATTTTTATTTTTCAACTCTACGTACTACCTTGTGGTAGAAGTTGAGCACCTCTGGATTGTAATCCTTACCTGGTCAATGGTTTTTGTCACTGTGGCATCCAGCCAGAGTCCATCCGTCCATCCATCTGTCCACCACCACACACCCCACCCCCACCTGGGCATTTTTGCTGAAGTCTGCAAAAGCATCTGGTGATGGTCAAGATCTTTTTGAATCTCTCTATTCACGCATCATATCAACTAAGATAACACAACCCTGATCTATCCTTGTTTCTCTGCATTGTAGAGCATGTGGGGAAAGGGATAATGTTGCCAACGTGCGGATAGCAGATCACTTTGCTTTGGAGCAGACTCACCCAAACAATGGAGTTACCTTGGAATTTTGATGAAACTCTGAAGCATTCCCCGATGTTTTTTTTATTATAGTGAATTAAATCTGCTCAGCCCAATATACCCCGTGTTAAGTACTGGAAGTCTTTGGACATCCTTTGGACATCCAGGTTTGACTTCTTTTTCACTTCAGGGTGAATACCTAGTTTGGACAAGTCCATGATAAACTTTCCCATTAGTGTGTAGAGAACATACTTGCCATGCTTGCCAGTTGTGAAGCTTCCAGTCCTCTCTGTTTATCATTCTTATGTGGTCTAATCTGGATGAATGCATGTTGTGTAGAGCATGTGCCACAGCATAGATAGCATTGTAGACATTGTAACTGTGAGCAGACATTCTTATATCAAAGATAGCGCTAGGAAGAGCCTCCAGTTTCTCCTGGCCAAAGCAGAGGTCTCTGTCTGTTTCAATGGCAGAGCTGGGGAATGAGCAATCAAATATTTGCTCCCAGAAGTCCATCAGGAAACCATCTTCTTTGTCTAGAGTTGGGCTTGTCATCTGAATAAATCTACTAAATCCCAATATCTCCTTTGAGTGACTTGCAAATGATATAGCACCATGAATGAATTGAATATCGCAATTCCTCAGGAAGGAAATCAATGTGAAATCCATCTGGGCTGTCATAATCCAAAGCTTTTTCACTGGTTCTTCTTGAAAAGTGGACATTTGGAGAAGCAACTGAAAGATTATCATGGTCTCAACTGCACCATGTAACACCACAACATTGACAGTAGCCTTTATCATACTATCAAACATTTCAAAACCATATGCTACCTTTTCAACCATGTCTGTTGAATAAGTCAGTCCAGGAAACCTCTTTATGAAGTCAAAGCAGACACCATGCAGGGAAAATATGGGAAGCACTCCCTGTATAAACCTCTCTCCTTCTTCATTGTCTTCAGAAGTTAACCCAATCCATGTCCAACTGAAATGAAGCAGTAGCTGAAGAATTCCCATCGCTTGAAGGGTTTCATTTGGGGACATAGAATGGAAGAAGGCAAACTGGGGTGACTTATTTATCACTGATGAGGAACTGTATATGAGCTAAAGAAGCAAGGGAGAAGAAAAAATAGATAAGCACAGATTGTTTTAAAATCAAGCATGATGATATGACTTTGTGTGTGGAGTAGCAATGGTTGAGACATTGTTCCAAAATTATAAGTCACTGTTTCCTTTAGCTTGAACTGGGAAAAAAGAGGGATTTTCTTTATTTTCATATATTATTTATTTATTTATTTACGACATTTATATGCCACCCTTCTCACCTCAAAAGGGACTCAGAGTGGCTTACAAGTTATATGTAAATACAATATATTATAGCATTAACATAGCACAATATTTGTAACATATATTCCCATATTGTACTATACCAGTATACTGTAATATTATTAGTAATTAGCTGTACCCGCCGCGCGTTGCTGTGGCCAACCTTCCCTCTTTCTCTCCTTCTTTCCCTCCTTCCTTCACTCCCTCTTTCATTCCTTCCTTCCCATCTTTACTTCTCTTCTTCCTTCCTTCTCTATCTCTTTCCTCCCCCCCCCTTTCTTTCTCTTCTGCTGTCTCTTTTCTTCCTTCTCTCTTTCCTTCTTTCCTTCCCTCCCTCTTTCTCTATATCTTCCCCCTTCCTTCGCTCCCTCTTTCCTTCCTTCTTTCCCTTTTTTCTTTCCTTCTCTTCTTCCTTCCCCCTTTTTCTTTCCCTCCCACTTTCTCTCCTTTCTTCCTTCTCTACCTCTTTCCTTCCTTCTCTCTTTGCTTCCATGCTTCCTTCTCCCTTTCCTTCTTTCTTTCTTTCCCTCCCACCCTCTTTCTTTTCTTTCTTTCTTTCTTTTTTCTCTCCCCTTCCCTCCCTTTCTTCCTTTTTTCTGTATTGTCATTTAGCTTTTCATCATTTAGTTTGTTGGGGCTTATAAGTCCCTTCTGCTGTGTTTTTCAGTGTTTTTATGAGTGAAGGACATACATTGGGTTGTTAGGTGTATTGTGTCCAAATTTGGTGCCAATTGCTCCAGTGTTTTTTGAGTTCTGTGAATACCACAAACGAACATTGCATTTTTATTTATATAGATATTACATGTAATATGAAATATGAAATTATATTGTATTATTATTGTTATATTGTATTACATTATAATATTATTGTCAATATTATATGTGTATACAATATATTATATTATTAGCACATATATGTGCTATGGCTACAAACACAAAGGACAGGAATACCAATAAAACCAATGCTTCTCTCCTAGAAAAAGCCTGACATTCAAGCAAGACACAAAGTAAACATCTTTCACCTGGCAGAATAGCTTTGTATTTCCAATGGTTACTTGAATCTTGATGCTCTATGTGCACTGCACACCTTACCTGTGGAATCTTGTACATGTTCAGTATGACTGACATGTGTTTACAGATGTCAGACTGAAGTCCACCCAAGACTGCTACCAGATTATTGATGTGATTGCATCTGTAGTTAGGGATGAATCTGCCTTGTGTTGAGAGAAGTTCCATTGAAGCTTGAGAGGTCCCTTTGGGGTCAATATTGTTATTATAGATGAGGAATCCCAATGTGATGTTGGTTAAGATCTGGGGATCTTTATTTATTTCTTTTATAGCAAAAACCAAGGCCTGGATGTGCTGGTAGATGTGAGTCAAGACCCTAATGCAATGAGAGCAGATAATTATGATTTAATTTTGCTGTATGTTAGTTAGCCACACTGACTGAAAAATGGTACAACTTCCATTCCACAGATGTATCAGGAAACATTAATAAATACAACTGGATATTTGGCTGCTTTGAAACAGCTGGTTATGGTAGCACTGTTAATAACGTTAACAGATAGGAAGACTGTTATTGAAAACAAAGTGCATAAACAATATAGTCTTATTATTTCTGCTTTTGCTTACCAGAAAGATGAATAAGCAATATGGAAATATGAAACCTAGGTTTCACTTCTTGAGCTTGGCTAAAGTTGCTGAAATGAATAGATTACTTACATAAAATGTATCCTACTAGGTAGTCCCAACTTCTTGTTTGTGCTTCCAATGTGTGGCAACCATAAGCAAACCTATCACTGTTCTTGAAAAACTTTTTGATAGGTTTGTTAATGGTTACCATGCATTGGCAGCACACAACAAGAAGTTGGGACTACCTAATAGGATTCAGATGTTAGTGACATTCACTTATAGTTAACAAAATCAAGGATACCATGACAAGTTGCTACAGGGATTTTTCTGATTCTCCATTTGGAGGATATTCCAAAAAAATTACTTATCCTGCTTTGTTCAGTCTGAGTTTTAACCCACTTATGGCATAGGGATCGGCCGAAAGTGGCACAACGTCACAATTAGATAATTTATTTATTTTATTTATTTACGACATTTATATGCCACCCTTCTCACCCCGAAGGGGACTCAGAGCGGACAAGAATATCTGTTTATGTAAAAGAAGAAACTTACAGACATTTAGAACAATAGAGAATTAAAAGTAATTTTTCTCTTCTATCTTCCTCTCCCATTTTTCAGGTTAGGGAAAGCATGCATCAGGATAAAAGCAATTACAGGGATGTCCCAGGGAAGAAAACTAAACAATGTATTATCAAAGGCTTTCATGGCCAGAATCACTGGGTTTTCCGGGCTGTATGGCCATGTTCCAGAAGCTTTCTCTCCTGATGTTTTGCCTGCATCTATGGCATGCATCCTCAGAGGTTGTGAGGTCTGTTGGAACTAGGAAAATTGGGTTTATATATCTGTGGAATGTCCAGGGTAGGGAAAAAAACTCTTGTCTGTTTGAGGTAATTGTGAATGTTTGAATTGGCCACCTTGATTGAATGGCCTAGCAGTTTCAAGGTCTGGACCACTCCAACAACTACCATGTCAGACTACACAGAGAAGCCACTGAAATCCACAAGCATGTGGACAATTTCAACAGAAAAGAAGAAACAATGAAAATGAACAAAATCTGGCTATCAGTATTTAAAAAAGCTCTAAAATTACAACAGTAAATAAAGAACAACACTCAAAAACAGGGGAATTCCAGACAAAAAACAACCAGGGCCAGCTAATAATCTCCCAACAAAGGATTAGCCCAGGCAGTACAAAACCAGACCTTGAAACTGCTATCCCATGAAATGCTGATCAAGGTGGCCAATTGGAACATTTATACAGACCTCAAACAGACAAGAGTACTTTCTCCCACCTTGGAGATTCCACAGATATATAAACCCAATTTTCTTAGTGTCCAACAGACCTCGCAACCTCTGAGGACGCCTGCCATAGATGTAGGCGAAACGTCAGGAGATAATGCTTCTGGAACATGGCCATACAGCCAGGAGAATTCAGAGCAACCTAGAAAACTGAACAGTTTCAGAAAGATAAGCAGAGAAAATAGTAAATGACATTTATTAAAAATGTTTAAGGGTACAATTTAGTGTTCAAAGCACTATAATACTGAAATATTTCATCCCACAATCCATCCCAAAGCACAATAGATCATCTTGTAAAACATGGTCCATTACGACTGAAGGTTAATCAGATTCTCACTCTTTCCCCTCAATATCCATCAGTGTAGATATTATCACAGAAACAAACTTAAGTGGCAGTATTTCCCTCTGTTTCTCTGAAGACAAGAGCTGGCTTTCCTTTAGAAAGTGTGAGAACCAATTTGAGGAGCATTCAACTTGAGCCTTGGTATTTGCCTAAATTCAATGCACATCCTTACTGAAAATACAATCAATGATTATGGCATCATTAAGAGAGGAAACAATTGCATACATGTGCTCTTCTCTCAGATTTTGAGAGGGATGCATTTTGAATAGTATCCCATCAAAAGGGATGTAGATCTGAGATAGTATGCCACCAATGATGAGGTCCCCTGACTGATAATATTTATGACGAATAGCAAAAAGGTCACCAACAAAACATTGACTAACAGGAACTTCACACACCGCCTTAGGTAACAGGAGCAGTAATCCAAAGCCTACAAGTACGAACATCTTGTGTGTATATAAAAATCCTTTTGCTCTGAAAAATCAATTCTTCACTTTGCATATCTTGTTAGCACAGCCTAAGTAACATGACCAATCATGCCACAGATATACTGTTCCAACAGCTGAATTGCACAGAGTAGAGTACCAAGTCTGTATCAAACCATCTGCCCAAATAATACAGGGGACATTATGAATAGTACTCTTCAATTATGATTCACAGTTTTGCAACAATTCCCTGGAAATTTGAAAGAAGAAGTGGAGTTTATCATGGTTATCTTGATAATTAGATAATTACTTGGCTGGTTTTATGTGCAACGTTACAGGGAAAACAAGTTTATCACGTAATTCCAAAATATCTAGTTAGGCCTCCTCAGGCCCGTAGCCAGGATTTCGTTTCGGGGGGGGGGGGTAAATTTTTTTCAGGGGGGATTTCGGGGGGGCTGAGTTTCGGGGGGGGCTGAGTCTGAGTGAAAGAGGGTCTACCCTAGCAAACCTTTTGTATCATTACCCCAATACCCCCATGCATATGGGATATATTGAGTATAGTGATCAGATCATGATATGAATAAACATAACAGTTTAAATAATGCACCAGTAAGGCCTTTTTTCGCGAGCCACCATGAGAATTTCGGGGGGGGGGGGGCTGAAGCCCCTCAAGCCCCTCCCTGACTACATGCCTGGGCCTCCTCAAGTTAGGAAAGATATGCTTGAGGAATATAACTTCCAGAATCTCTCACTCAGCTACACAATTCTAGGAGGTGTAATACTCACACACAGTTTTGAATGCTCAATGTAAGATACACGGTCATCTTATAACTCATAGCAAAGACACTATTAAATTAACAGACAAGTGTTCTTTCTCCCACCCTGGACATTATTTCACAGATATATAAACCCAATTTTCTTAGTTTCCAACAGACCTCAAAACCTCTGAAGATGCCTGCCAGAGATATGGGTGAAGCGTCAGAAGAGAATGCTTCTAGATATGGCCATACAGCCTGAAAAATCTGCAACAATCCAGCGATTCCGGCTATGAAAGCCTTCGACTTTCAGAAAGAAAGCATTTCACAGATAAAACAAGGTGTCCGTTTTAGAAGTAATGTTTAGAGGAATTTTTTTAATGCTCCACTGCAACATTTAAATGTCATGCTACTCTCTTTCAGTGTTACCTTGATGTCTTTTTTGTTTGTCAATCTTTCCTGCTAATCTTTGGAAAAAGCTTTTTCTTTTGCTGAAATTCTTCTAGAATGGTGGTGAGTTACATAGATTGCAGTATCAATGGGAGATAGGATTCCAGTTTGGCTTTGGATCCCAAAAGAACCCTGTGTATTCATTAGAGCTGCGCACATATCCATTTTGAAAAAGGGGCTATGGCTGGTTTGGCCAGCCATAACGGCACAGGCACCGTCACCGTCACCATTTTTTAATCAGCTGCAACAGACCACGTGGCTGCCAAAAATGGCTGTCTTCAGTTTCTTTTGGCTTCATGAGAGGGAGGAAGGTTTCCCTGTGATGCTGTGAGACTTGCTGTCTGCCTAAGCCAATCAGAAGAAGAAAGCTGCCCAAGTGCTCTGTGTTCTATCTATCTCAGTGCCTTAGCTGCTCTTACGATATTGCTTTCAGACTCGATTCCAAACTTTTACTTTGGCAATTTTATTTTTGGACTGTAAAAGGGCATTTTGGGGAGAGGATATTTGTTTAAATATTGGGGTGGTTTACTGAAGATAGGGGATAGCCTGACTCCCTGGAGTCCCCACAAGGAAATTCAATTTTTCCTCAGGTCTAGCTGTAGAAGATTAAAGGGAAGGACACTATAAGTATCGTTTTTAAAAGGCTGATGCTTTTAATGCTCATTTTGGATGGGGTCTGCCATGTGCCATCATGCAACGTATGGCAGGCCTCGCCCACATTCCTCCCAAAGTGGGGTGGAAGTGCTTCCTCCACCACTATGGGAAGGAATGTGTTGTTTGGGTAGCTCTGACTGAGCTACCTGCACTTTCCTCCCCTTATTGCCATGTGAGGGCAGAAAGGGTGCTGGGCAACACGTGGCACCATGCGTTGCCACCCTTTCCGCCACCTCATGGGGGAAGGGAAAGGGTGTCAATGCAGGAAGCAAGGAGGAGGGAGGGGAGCAGGAAGGATGCATGAGGCACCATGAGCCATCCCACACACCTTCCCTTTAGGGGCACAATGGCACAGCCCGAAAGGGCCGTGTGAAGAGGTCCTAGGTTGTTGCTGCTGCTGTTGCTATTTGAAAGTTAGCCTAAATCAGTGATTCCTAAACTGTAGCCAATGGAGCACCACAGGCCCGTAGCCAGGATTTTGATTCGGGGGGGGGGCTGAGTTTGATTCGGGGCGGGCTGAGTCTGAGTGAAAGAGGATCTACCCTAGCAAACCTTTTGTATCGTTACCCCAATACCCCCATGCATATGAGATATATTGAGCATGGTGATCAGATCATGATATGAATAAACATAACAGTTTAAATAATGTACTAGTAAGGCCTTTTCGCAGACCATCATGAGAATTTCGGGAGGGGGGGGAGGCTGAAGGCCCCAACCCCCCCCCCCCCCCCCCCCCCGGCTACATGCCTGGACCACCAGTGGTCTCCAAGAAGTAAAATATGGTCTGTTGCCTCACCATTGCTACACCGTTGCAACAAGAGCAGCTGGTCTCACAAAACTCTCTTGTAGAGCCAAGGCTTATTAAATATGGTTTTCTGTGGGCATGCAAATGGTGACTACATCTGATGGTATATGTTTTGTATCAGAAACTAGAGCCGATGTGGTCTATCTAATGCAATTTTTTGAATCCGCATCCCAAAAAACCAAACCAAATCTAAAGTTGACCAAAAACTGATTTGTAACCTGTTTGGAAGAGTGGTCCTTGGTCAAAGTGGTTCCTGGTTAAAAAAGAAAAAAGTTTGGGAACCACTGACGTAAATCAACAAAGAAAAAAGTATGCTAACATCACCATGTGTTTTTCAGGTTTGTTTCTGTGTTATTTGGGATAGTCAAGCCTTCCCAAAGGTCCTTGTCCTATAGAACTGATGAAACGTGTATTAGTGCCTTAAACAAAAAATGCATACGGCTCCCTCATCGTGTATATTGAATACAATGAAGGAAGGAAGATGGCAACTTTGAACCTTTCCAATAAATTTAAATATAAACGTCATTATATTCATTCTTTTCAGAAATCAAAGCTCTGCAGGAGTTCCTTTTCTCTATCACTCTGAAAGAGAGACTTAGAAATAACCCAGAAACAGAAATCAGCCATGAACTTTAGGAAAACACAGAAAGCTATCTTCAAAGCATTGTCTTTAATAGAAAATAGGAAAACCAATTCAGTTGTCAATATCATGTACAAATGCAGCTTGAATAAAGAAAATACAAAATAACAGTGGAAATTACCAGTCTTTTCCCCACCTAGTATTATTTTCATGAAAGAGGCTGAAAGATCTCAGAAATATTTTACCGTCTTCTGAGGATTTAGTTTGTCTCCAATCTGCAGAGTTCTCCAAGGCATTTTGGTACTTTAGACAGAAAATAAGTAGCTCATTTATGATGACATATAAAAGGATCATATCTGAACTTTTAATTGTACCCAAAAATCAGTAAGGCAGCCTCATCAAAATCAGAAATATTCCCATGTATCTATCCAGATGTCAATTGCCAATCAAAAGGGAAGACAGAAAGCATTTCCTAACCTTTCCTTTTCATTAGCTGCTCTCTTTTGTTCTGCTCAGGCCTAAAGAGGATAATATAGCATTTGGGGAAAAAGATAAAACCTAGTAACCCAGCACTGGAAGCCAAGATGGAGAAGATCTCCACAGCCACCGTGTATTTGCCTTTGGTGGAAAGGTAGGTTGGAACAAAGGTTAGCCAGACGCTGCAAAACAGCAACATGCTGAAAGTGATAAACTTGGCTTCATTAAATCTGTTAGGTAACTTCCTTGCCAGGAAGGCCACAGTCAAGCTGATAATAGCCAGGAAGCCCATAAAGCCCAGGACACAACAAAGCATCATTCCAGATCCTTCATTGCATTCCAATACATTATTCTGAGTATGTGAGTCTGTGTCAGAGTCTGGGAATGGTGGTGAGGTTGTCAGCCACAGTGTACAGATCATGGCTTGAGTAAGGGAGCTTGAAAGGACAATGGATGTGGCCAACCTTTTCCCCATCCATTTATTCATTGTGGATCCTGGCTTATTGGCCATGAAGGCTATCACAACGGTGGTGGTTTTGGCCAACAAGCAAGAAATAACCACAGAGAAGACAATTCCAAAAGCTGTTTGTCGGAGGAGACAGGTCATCTTCTGAGGTCGGCCAATGAATAGCAAAGTGCAGAGGAAGGAGAGCAGGAGGGAGATGAGAAGGGTGTAGGAGAGCATCCGATTGTTCACTTTCACAATGGGTGTGTTGTGGTACTTCACAAAGACTGATAACACCAAAGTGGTAATGAAAGAGAGGGCAACAGCAGAAGTTGTCAAACCCATTCCCAAAGGTTCCTCATAAGACAAGAATGTTATAACTTTTTGAATGCAAAGGTCATGGTTCTTGTTTGGATAATAGCCCTCTTGACATGGAAAACATCTGTTTGTGTCTGGAAAAAATAAATGTGAATTTAGGTGAAATTTACATGCTTGTTTGTTACATAGTGAGTAGTCCTATAAAGCAAGACTTGGGTTTGCATAGTTTTAAATAAAGTTCTTTTGGAGGTATGTTAATACAAGCATGATTCAGGATCTACTGGTGGCCTATGTCCCTAGTGACTGAGGGAATCTTGGCTCCAGTTACATATGAGTTATAACGTGTTGCAGAGGAAGAGTTTATGGCTTGTCCCACTCTCTCAAACACAACAACAGCATACAAATATTGTTAGAAAGGAGGATTCCTTAGTCTTACATTTGGGAAGACATCCTCTTTGAGTTCCCTTTGGGAAGATAAATCAGGGTATAAATAAATATACAAATAATAATAATAATAATAATAATAATCCCAGTGGTGATCAGCACACTGGGTGCAGTGCCTAAAGATCTTGGCCTGCACTTAAACACAATGGGCGCTGACAAAATTACCATCTGACAGCTGCAAAAGGCCACCTCACTGGGATCTGCATGCATTATTCACCGATACATCACACAGTCCTAAACACTTGGGAACTGTCCAATGCATGATTCAATACAATAGCCAGCAGAGTGATCTTGTTTGCTGTGGACTCATCTTGTTGTGTTTCAAATAATGATAATTTGCAGAAGATCAAACTGTGTGTACTGAAGTGGCTGGAAAGTCGTAAGTGAAGCTTCACTCCCTGGCCACCAATTGTAAAAACACACAAGGAATTTTGCATTCATTGATAGGCCTTCTTCCATCTCAACATTAGAAGAGTGATATTGTTCTGGCCTCCATCTTTTGCACTTGCTGCTGTCTTTCACCCACCCAAATGACCTACACTCACAACTAACATAATGACTTGTGTTAATTAGCAAAAGCTACATATGCTTTTGTAAATGTAGGAAAATAGCTGTCTATATTATGGCTTGTGGATCGGAATCCTAAGACTTCTCCTCATCAGATTTTAGTATCAGAATTTTTTGTGTGTGTCAGGAGCGACTTGAGAGACTGCAAGTTGCTTCTGATGTGAGAGAATTGACCGTCTGCAAAGATGTTGTCCAGGGACGCCCAGATGTTTTTGTTGTTTTATCACCCTTGTGGGAGGCTTCTCTCATGTCTTCACATGGTGAGCAGGAGCTGACAGGAGGAGCTCATTCGCGCTCTCCCCAGATTCGAACCTCCGAACTGTCACTCTTCTGTTCTGCCAGCACAACCTATTGCGCCACCAGGGGCTCCTGTGTTAAGAATCTCTTTATTTTAGTATATATACTAATAAGCTTTTATGTTGCTCATTTGTGTCAGTATGCATTGTTGTTGTTGTTTATTTATACCTTGCATTTTCTCTGCACAAAGGAGTCTCAAAGCAGGTAATTGCTGCATCCACAATATCAATTATCCACAGCTTGAAAATATTTTGAAAAATCCAAAAGGCACACTTTGATGTTACCATTTTATATAAAGAACACCATTGGATGACCTAAAGATGGTCATGCATGACTAGTAACCTCAAGACTGGACGACTGCAATGCACTTTACATTGGGTTACTTCTGTACCAAATTTGGAAACTCCAAATAGTTCAACAGACAGCAGCCAGACTATTTACATTAACATCTAGGAGTAACACATCACATCCATGTTAAAGTCACTCCGCTGGTTGCCTATTAGTTTCTGAGCAAAGTATAAAGTGCTGGCTTTGGCCTTTAAAGCTATACGTGGTTTTGGTCCGGGTTACCTACAGGATCGCCTTCTCCCATATAATCTGGGGGGCATCTACTCTAATCAGGAAGAACCCCACTGGCTACCGTCACCCAGAGGTGACGATAGCCAGTGCCACCCCAAATCGGCCACCCCAAATCGATGGAATGACTTGTCTGAAGAGATTCAAAAACTAAATCAGTCGTCAGAATTCAAGATACAACTGAAGAACGATCTTTTCTGGCAGGCCTACCCAGTTGATTTTAATATGTTTGCCCTACAGAAATATGTTTTACTGCATTTTACTGAATGTTTTTATGATGATGTGTTCTGACTATGATGTGCCCTGCCTTCTTCTTCTTTTACTACACAACTCCATATTGTAGGATTTGAGCACCCATGGATTTTCAACCTAAATCCATCAGATACAAAAGGTTCCACTATAATTGCAATGGTTCATGGTCTGGTAGAAGTAATATTTCATTTAGTATCGCTCTGCCTTGAGGTGGAAGTGCTGGAGAAAACTGTCATCTCCTACCTGTCTGGTTGGAAATCTCCCCTTCTGGACATCGAAGGCAATCAAAGCAACATGATGGTCTCCCTTCCTTCTTTACCTTTCTATATCCAGAAGAGCAATGGTCATTACAAAGTGAGCATGGACGTGTCTGTTCATAAATGAAAGATGAGAATGTGTCAGCTTTCTGGGAAACATCAGAAATAAGGGATTCGTGTTGTTGAAGGTTTTCATGGCTGGAATCACTGGGTTGCTGTGAGTTTTCCATACTATATGGTCATATTCCATACAGAGAATGGAAGAGAATGGGTTGTTGTGGGTTTTTTCGGGCTATATGGCCATGTTCTAGAGGCATTCTCTCCTAGGACAGAATGCCTCTAGAACATGGCCATATAGCCCGAATAAACCCACAACAACCCAGTGATTCTGGCCATGAAAGCCTTCGACAATACAATGGAAGAGAATGCTTCTGAAACATGGCCATACAACCCAGAAAACTCACAGCAACCCAATAAGGGATTTTCTGCTTGTACAGTTCAAATGCTCAAAATGCACCTATTTCCCTTCTTCCACTCTCTTCAAACGCAGAATGAGCAAAGTCCAGTGCATGGGCTGCATGTAGCCCTTCAGTGTGAAAAAGGGTAAAATGGGAAGATTTGGGGAAATATTTATTTGTTTGTTTGTTTATTCACTTTCTATGCCACTTTTTTCTGGACAGACCCAAGGCACCTCACAACATCTTAAAATATACATCATGGATAAAACCATTATCTGAAACCAATAATAAAAGATCCAGGCATGCTCCACAGCATCCAAATTTTCTATATAAATAAAAATGTAATGTTAGTTTGTGGGATTAACATAACCCAAAAACCACTGGACAAATTGACACTAAATCTGGACACAATACACCTATCAGGCCAACGAAACATAAAAACACTGAAAACCACAGGAGAAGAGACTTAAAAAGGCAAAAAATAAAAAAATACATTACAATGCATGCACAAAACCACACACACACACACACACACACACACATGCAAGCACACATACACACATATACACAAATATACATACTAGGATTGGGTGATCAAGAAAAAATGGTTCTAAACTCGTTTCGTATATAGGGAGCGCTGGAGTTTCGATTTTGAAATGATTTCTGAAATTTTCTTGAAAAAAAGCTCGGAAATAGCAGAAATCTGAATTGCTTCATTTGTTTCATTAATGGAAGGTGCCCCTCCCTCCAGAACCATTACCTTTGACAAAGTCAGAAAGCCTAAACAGTTTTAAAATCTCGCAGTTTTTTCTGAACAAAAATGTGTTGTTGGTTGCAATATGACAAAACCCTGGGTGGCGGCGAATGGCGATGGATTGCAGAGCCGCTGGCCTTCAGGAAGAGCTGTTCTTACCCATGCCCACCTTGTCCCTCTTTGCATCGGCGGCTTCCCTTCAGGCAGAGCTGTTCTTACCAACGCCAACCTCGTCCCTCTTTGCATCAGCAGCTTTGCACGCCCGGCGATGCAAAGAGGGACAAGGTGGACATGTCTAAGAACAGCTCTTCCTGAAGGCCACTTCCCCAGTGGTCTTCAGGAAGAGCTGTTCTTAGCTACGCCCACCTCGTCCCTTTTTGCATCGCCGGGCGTGCAAAGCCACATCCGAAAATAATTCCAAACAATGGGGAAGTCGTTTGAGTTCGGAATTGCTCCTCCCACTATTCCTGCATGGCTCAAAATTCAATCAAAAGGTAATTTAATTCGAATTAATTACGATTTTAGTAGCTTACGAATGAACTTACCCAAGCCTAATATATACACACACATACACATATATACACACAAAAAACACATATACACAGACTGGGCCACAACAACGTGTGGCAGGGGATGGCTAGTAAACAATAAAAGGATAAAAACAAAATCAAAACTCCCATATGACCATAAAGTGCGGGATTCAGTTAAAGTCTCGTTATAATAGGAAAGTCTTTACACTTTTTCTAAAGGATATCGGGGTGGGCACTGATCTGATTTCTTCTGACAGTGCATTCCATACATTCAGAGCCACTCCTGGAAATATGACTTCTCTAGTGCCTTTAAGGTGCCAGGTGACCCTGAACTGAGTGGAGATGAGGGTCTCATTGCTGGATCATAATGGTCTGCCCGGTCTGTATTGTTGGACATGTTGTCTCAAGTAATCTGGAGCCAAGTCAGGCCTTATAGGTTAAAACCAGCACCTTGAATTGGGCCCAGAAACAAATATGTTCTTCAGACCCTATAAGTGCAACTCCTGAAATCCCTTCAAAGCCTACAGACTATTTTTTTATTTTCTTTTAATGCTGATTATTGGAGTGATTTTTGATCCCTTATTTGGTATGGGAAGGACCATCCTGATCCTTCATGCCATACAAAGTTTAAAGTAAAGGAGTCTCATAAGAGGAAATCTATATAAATAAAAATGTAACGTTCATTTGTGGGACTAACATAACTCAAAAACCACTGGACGAATTGACACCAAATTTGGACGCAAAACACATATCAAGCCAACAAGTGACCTTCCCTCATAAAAACACTAAAAAACACAGCAGAAGAGACTTAAAAAGCCAAAAACAATTTTAACACTTGTCCACAACCACATATATACCATATATGCAAACACACATATATACACATATATACAAATATATACACAAACAAAACACATATACACAGACTGGGCCACAGCAATGCTTGGCAGGGGACAGCTAGTGAGAAATAAATTGGCAACATTATTTCAATACCAACATGGCTCAGTGTGTGAGAATAATAATGAGATTTTAATGAGAATATTGTTTTTTCCCCGTATCTAAGCTTTTTTTTATGACAGTCTTCCTAAATTGAAAATGATGCAATTTTCTAAATTTTCTTATAGATAAGTACAATGAATTTCTGACCTATTCTTGAAGACAAAAATATCCAATATTCAAATAATAAGCTATTTTAAACAGACAAATAAATATATTGTGAACCTGTATATAGACCTTGCCTGGTTAAACCTGCTGGGCCATTCAATGGCATCTTCATCAATGCTAAGCAATATGTCTGTGGAGGCCTGTGAAATTACACTCCCAACTTTAACACGAAGGAAAGACAGATTTGGGAATGTGACCCAGTTGACAATATCGTACCCACCAACGATTTCTCCATTTTGGTCAAAGGAAACCTCCCCAACACTACTGTTGAATGACAGACTTCTCAGGTAGTGAGGGATCTAAATGGA
This sequence comes from Anolis sagrei, assembly GCF_037176765.1. Lineage (NCBI taxonomy): Eukaryota > Metazoa > Chordata > Lepidosauria > Squamata > Anolidae > Anolis > Anolis sagrei. The sequence continues at coordinate 12,279,324 of NC_090026.1, read as the reverse complement.
GGGAAAACATCCACATAAATATATGGATAATCATTTGAGTTGATGGTTAATGGCCCTTTTAAAAAGTTTTTGCCAAACTAATATTATTATTATCATCATTATCATCATCATCATAGGAGCCTCTGGTGGTGCAATGGGTTAAACCCTTGTGCCAGCAGGACTGAAGACTGACAGGTCAGCAGTTCGAATCCATGGAGAGTGCAGATGAGCTCCCTCTGTCAGCTCCAGCTCACCATGTGGGGGCATGAGAGAAGCCTCCCACAAGGAAGGTAAAACATCAAAAACATTTGGGCAAAGTCCCCTGGCTAACGTCCTTGAAGACAACCAATTCTCTCACATCAGAAACGACTTGCAGTTTCTCAAGTTGCTCCTAACACACACAAAAATTATCATCATTATTATCAATAATAATAATAATAATAATAATAATAATATTTAATTTCTTACCCACATCTCATGGTTCAAGGCAGGGAACAACATCTTTAAAAATATATCATCAAAAAACAATGTGTTGTCTAAAGCTTTCATGGCTGGAATCACTGGTTTGCTGTGAATTTTCTGGGCTGTAGGCCATGTTCCAGGAGCTACAAGGCCATTCAATGCTAATCAAGGTGGCCAATTGCAACATTCACACTTGCCTCAAGCAGACAAGAGTTCTTTCTCCCACCCTGGACATTCCACAGATATATAAACCCCATTTTCCTGGTTTCCAACAGACCTCACAACTCTGAGGATAACTGCCATAGATGTGGGTGAAACATCAGGAAAGAATGTTTCTGGAACATGGCCATACAGCCCAGAAAACTCACAGCAACCCAATCATAAAAACGTTCAGTAAAATACATATATTAAAACATATAAAATATGCAAAATATCTAGAAAAAAATTAAAATACAGGAAGTGACTTTAAAATACACAGTTTAAAATTGACTGGGTCAGCGTTCTGGAAGAGATAGGTCCAGGGATCCAAAGCATGGAACCATGATATTTCAAGTAGAACCATAGTGTTATATTAGTACAAACAGCCCACAGTCTACTTCATTATATGCAGCCGATGAAAGGCGCAAAGTCTGAAAGGTACCAAGATTTCTTGGTATAAACGATGGTCAAGGATAATGAGAGCTATAGTCCAAAATACCTTGGGAGTTCCCATTTTTGGAAAGCCAGCTGTGGCTGTTACATTAATGCATGCAATGTCTTTCCCTAAGGACATTACCTGCCAAGACTGCTGGTTTAACATATTTCCTTTCCTTCCAGTCATCACAGTTCTCTTCTTTGATGGAGATGAATGCATGGCTTGGAAAGCATATGTCAGGGCATAGACTGCATTATAAATGGCATAGCTGTGGCCAGTCATGCTCATTTCAAAAACAGAGCTAGGAAGACTCATAAGTTTCTCTTCTCCAGTGCAAATGTTCTCATCCCGTTCATCCAGGACAGAGGTAGGGAATAAGCAATTAAATGCATCTTGCCAGAAAGCCCTAACAAACCCATCTCCTTTTTCTGATGTATGGTTTCTTGTCTCCAGAAACTGTTTGAATCCTAACACCTCCTTAGAAAGAAGAGTCAAGGATAGAGCACCATGGAGGAACTGTATGTCCATGGTTCTTTGAAAGAGAGATGATGTGAAATCTGTCTCCCCTGTCATAATCCAAATTTTCCCTTTGTCTTGAATTGGTATGCCTTCGAATTTGAAATAGTGGTCTACACTTCTCAAATAGGCCATGCTTTGAACTTCACCATAAAAGATCATGACACTGGCTGTGCTGTTGTAGACAAGCTGAAATGTGGCCGTCCAGTCAGTTATTATTTCAGTGATACCATATAAGGCAGCTCTTACTGGTAAATTCACAATGTTCTCAATGCAAATACCATTCTGAGAAAACAATGCAAGTGACTTCATCACACGTATATACACACTCTCAACTTCTTCATAGATCACCCCAATCCATGTCCAGCTAAAATGCAGCAACAACTGGAGAAGCCCCAAGTACTGTTTATTCCCATTTGGGAACATCCAGTGGAAGAAGGCAGCACCATTTTTGTCATTTTGTTCTGGAGCAGAGGAATATGTGAGCTGGAAAAAAGCCAAGGAAGAATACAATGTATGATTTACAGATATGTCAAACACACAAAAATGTGTATGTGTGTGTGCAAGCACACATGCAGCACTAAGACCCAACTCTAGTCGCTTTGTAAAGGTTTAACAGCATAAAAGTGTTTTAACTTGCTGACCTAAAAGGCCAAGGAGGGGACCATCATGGCTTCTGTAGGGAGAGAGTTCCAAAGTCTGGGAGCAACCATTGAGGAGATCCTCTACCTTGTTTCTTCCACACAAGTCTGAAAAAGTGGCAGACCTCTTTTGAGAAGACAAGAGCTCCAATTGCATCATAAAGGAAGATTATGGTCATTCAAATAATCATTGCACTGTATTACTATTGGGGGAGGGAGGCACCCAGTGTGGGGGAAGGTAGGTAGCATGGAGAGGAAACCATGGCTAAACCCCTCCACCTACCACAACCCAAAATTGCAGGTATACATTTGACTTAAACCTGGATCCATGTTCCAAATGCTATAAGAGATTACAAAATAACATAATGTCAACTTGGATCGGCCCCGGAGTATGATTTAGATTTTGTGATTTTAATTGATGTTGTAATGTTGATGTTTTAATTGTTTTGGATTTTAATGCATGCATTCATTTATCTATATGTATATGTGGCATTGAATTGTTGCCTTTGAAAGGCCGCTCTGAGTCCCCTTTGGGGTGAGAAGGGTGAGGTACAAGTGTGGTAAATAAATAAATAAATGCCAAGGAGATTCTCTTACCTGAGCAATTTTGTAGATGCCCAAGATGTCTGCCATATGGAAGCAAATGTTAGAGTTTGGTCCCCCAATGACTACAGGCAAACTGTTTTGCTCATCACATTTATAGTTAGGGACAAATCTCTCTTTTGTTGAGAGAAGCTTCATTGTGGCTAGATAGGTCCACCTTGGATAAAAATTGTTGTTATAGATATGGAAGCCCACAGTGACATTTGGTAAGATCTGGGGATTCTCGTTTATCTCCTTTACAGCAAAGACCAAGGCCAGGATGTGCTGGTAAAACTGCGTCATTCTTCTGTAATGAGGATAGCAAATCACCTGCTTTAGTATAAAATAGTTACATTGGTGTTCATAATCTGTTTGAGAAAACATTCCATCATGATATAATGCAAAGCCTTATTCAACAAAGGGGTGAGAAATGGCAGTCCATTGCAAAGACCTTCTTGAAACACTATCTAATAATAGGCATTACTTTGGAAGATAGTAGTGAACATGTGTGTAGTAAACCATGTTAGTCTTCTGTGATAAAGACCAGAGTCTTGTGATATTTCAAACACTTAACAAGTGCTGTTATGTATATTATTTAGTGGACCCAAACTCACACTTGGCTCCATAATTACATACATCCTGGAGTATTGAATATGTGAACATTATTAGCCAATTATAATCTTAACATTGACTTTGTTTATTGGTCACTGAGATGAGATACAAACATTCCACATAGATAAGCAGGTTGGTGCTTGGCAGCTAACACATTCACAATTATCAGTGTTCAAAACTACAACCAAATGATTGTTATTCAATGACTCTGAAAAGTGTCAAGATGATATTGTTCCTCCTTATGACTTAGAGAGCTGATTTCTAAAAGGATAACGCTGATTTAAAGGTAACCGAAAGGGAAGTAATAACATATGGCTAAAACACTGAGATGCTTACAACTTACAAGATGCAATCAACAGACAGTGGATGAGGCACTTCGCTGAAATCTATTGCTTCATAAACGATGACGAGCTGAGAAAGGACTCCGGGAATGATCAGGTCTCCTGCCTGGTAATACTCATGAAGAATGGGTAGAGGCTGACTGGTGACACATTTAGGAGCAGGAAGAATCTTGCATACGCTCGCTGGGAACAGCACCAAAACCAAGGCCAGAAACATCATGACCTTTGACGAAAATAAGTGACCAGAAAAACAACCCATATATTGCAACCCAGTCATCATTCACATTTCTAATACAGCCTGTTGGATAGATTTGATAGTTATTTGGTTGACTGAAAATAATGGAAAATTGAGTTGATAGAACTCTGTAATCAGAAATCTCCTGGTATAGAGGATATGACAAACAATTTCCATACTTATTTCCTAGTTTTGCTACTGGTGTTTAGAATTCCTTAGGGCCCTTAAGAAGAAGTCAACATAATTCTGGCTAATTTGAAAATTGCCAGGTTGGTAGTCACCTGTCAGAAATATAGGCTTTTCGTGATTATTCCAGGCAAAAAACATGTTTCATATACAGCATCAAAGAGCTGAAATTTTACCCACGAACATTTTATGGAGGAATAATTCTCTTTGTCTGAGTACCTAAAATCCTAATAATTCCAAAGGTGGTACTCTGTGCATGCATGTGTATCAAAGACCTGAGTGGTTTTTGCATGCCATCAATTTCAGGCAGCCCTTGATTCAGAAGGTCAAAAACAGTGGTTCCCAACCTGTGGGTCCCCAGATGTTTTGGCCTTCAACTCCTAGAAATCCTAGCAGCTGGTAAACTAGCTGGGATTTCTAGGAGTTGTAGGCCAAAACACCCGGGGACCCACAAGTTGAGAACCACTGGTCTATTTTAGTATTTCCAAGTACAATGGAAGACCTCTAGCTCATTCCTTGCCTTTCAAGGTGGGACAGCAAGATTCAAACGTAGTAGACACAGTTTCTTTTTTTAAAAAAAATACGTTTTTTTATTGAAGACTCAATATGACATAAAATGTAATACAAGGAAAAGAAAGAAAAATAAATAAATAAATAGATGAAATTAAGAAAGGGAAAAGACCAAGGGTTCTTGGGGAGGGGGAGGAAAAGGTGGGGGGGGGAAGGGACGGAAAAGACAAGGAAGGGAAAAGAAGAAAGGGGAAGGAAAAAGAAAAAATATCGAGGGGGGATTGAATAGTTTGACCTCCAGTCTTCTCAACTGTGGCTGTTGACTTCTGTTTTTTCCATTTGATCTGTTTAGAACCTGCTTTCTCGTTTTCTGTTCTCTCATGGTGTGACATTATCTCCTTGTAGTTCTTCTTAAATATCCACTATCAATGTAATGTTTTACTTATTCATATAATCCTTAATGGGTGACCAGTCCATTGTTTTCCTTTTTTTTTTTTTTGTTTGATTGGTGTTTAACATTTGTGTTAAAAGATCTATATTCATTATAAAGAATGGGGGACGCCTGGCTCAAGAGCAGTACATGGGAAAAAGATCTTGGAGTCCTTGTGGACAACAAGTTAAACATGAGCCAACCATGTGATGTGGCGGCAAAAAAGCCAATGGGATTTTGGCCTGCATCAATAGGAGCATAGTGTCTAGATCTAGGGAAGTCATGCTACCCCTCTATTCTTCTTTGGTTAGACCATACCTGGAATATTGTGTCCAATTCTGCGCACCACAATTCAAGAGAGATATTGACAAGCTGGAATGTGTCCAGAGGAGGACGACTAAAATGATGAAGGGTCTGGAGAACAAGCCCTATGAGGAGTGGCTTAAGAAGATGGGCATGTTTAGCCTGAAGAAGAGAAGGCTGAGGGGAGATATGATAGCCATGTATAAATATGTGAGAGGAAGCCACAGGGAGGAGGGAGCAAGCTTGTTTTCTGCTTCCCTGGAGACTAGGACGCGGAACAATGGCTTCAAACTACAAGAGAGGAGATTCCATCTGAACATGAGGAAGAACTTCCTGACTGTGAGAGCCATTCAGCAGTGGAACTCTCTGCCCTGGAGTGTGGTGGAGGCTCCTTCTTGGGAAGCTTTTAAACAGAGGCTGGATGGCCATCTGTCAGGGGTGATTTGAATACAATATTCCTGCTTCTTGGCAGGGGGTTGGACTGGATGGCCCATGAGGTCTCTTCTGGTCATGGCAAAGAAATTCCTCAAAATCATTATGTAATTTAATTTAATCCAAATTTACCAAATAATTACTTGAACAAGGGATTTGTGTTTCTTATGTATTTGTATAGAGTAGAGACATCAGACTGGCAACAAAGATCCGCCTAGTCAAAGCCATGGTATTCCCTGTAGTAACCTACGGATGTGAGAGCTGGACCTTAGGGAAGGCTGAGCGAAGGAAGATCGATGCTTTTGAGCTGTGGTGCTGGAGGAAAGTTCTGAGAGTGCCTTGGACTGCGAGAAGATCCAACCAGTCCATCCTCCAGGAAATAAAGCCCAACTGCTCACTGGAGGGAAAGATACTAGAGACAAAGTTGAAGTACTTTGGCCACATCATGAGGAGACAGGAAAGCCTAGAGAAGACAATTATGCTGGGGAAAGTGGAAGGCAAAAGGAAGAGGGGCCGACCAAGGGCAAGATGGATGGATGGCATCCTTGAAGTGACTGGACTGACCTTGAGGGAGCTGGGGGTGGTGACGGCTGACAGGGAGCTCTGGCGTGGGCTGGTCCATGAGGTCACGAAGAGTCGGAGACGACTGAACGAATGAACAACAACAACATGTATTTGTATACTTGTCTTTTGTCTTTTATTGTTGATATGGTCTATCTATTACTTGATATGGTCTATTACTCTGAAAGAGACTTAGCAATAACCCAGAAATAGGAATCAGTCATGAAATTTAGGAAAAAACAGAAAACTTTTTTCAAACCATTGTCTTTATTAGAAAATAAGTAAATTACATGTACAAATATGGCTTGAATAAAGAAATACCAAAAACAAAACAAAAAAGCAGTTGAAATTGCTGGTCTATCCCTCACCCACTCTTTCATCTGGGATTTCCATCACTTCCAGTGTTTCTTGAGTGGCTGCAGACCACGGAAACAGATCTCACTATATTGATGTATTATTTTCATGAAAGAGGCTGAAAGATCTCAGAAGCACGTTGCCATCTTTTGAGGACTTGGTTTGTCTTCATTCTGCAGAGTTCTCCTAGGCTTTTTGGAACTTTAGGCAGAAAATAATAAATGATAAATATAATAAATAACCTCACAACCTCTGAGGAGGCCTGCCACAGATTCAGGTGAAACATCAGGAGAGAATGCTTCTAGAACATACAGCCCAAAAAACCTACAACAACCCAATAATAAATAAAACTTTTAATTACAGACCACTTTATCTCCCTGAAGGGATTCAGGGTGGTTTCCAACACTTATGGAAAACATTCCATGCCAGGAAAAAGACATCTTAACAAATTGCATCAAAACAATACACATCAAAGAAAACAGAACAGTCATTAGTATAAACTCAATACCAAATAGAAATTAACCAAAAAATAAAACTTGACAACCCTAACAAGCATATCATATAATATGAATTTACACAGGATAAAATTTAAATAATTAGACGCATGTTTGTAGGTAAGATGGTTCCCAACAGTTTACAGACTGAGAACAGTTCAGTAGCTAAAAAGATTTAATATATCTAAATGAAGTTACACATCGAGACATATTAGTTTTCCTCCTCTATGTACAACAAAGTGCAGAGGTGTGTTTTAGAAACTTTTTAAAGGCAATGAGTTTTTTGTTCTTTTGGGAGTTCCAGAGGTAGAGAGCGATCATGAAGAAAGTCCACTTTCTTCTTCCAAGAGCAGGGCCTCCTCCGCAAATTGCATCGTTCAAGCTGGTTTGTAAACGGAGATGTGGTTCTGTAAATAGCCTGGATCTGAACTGATTAGGGCTCATTTGTGGTGGATGACACATTAAAGAAACAGGTCTGAACCATTAATTGTACCCAAAAATCATTGTGGCAACCTCATCGAAATCAGAAAGATTATCATATATACATCCAGATATCAATTGTCAATCAAAAAGGAAAACAGAAAGCATTGTCTAACCTTTCCTTTTCATTAGCTGCTCTCTTTTGTTCTGCTCAGGCCTAAAAAGTATAATATAGCATTTGGGGGAAAAGATAAAACTTAGTAACCCAGCACTGGAAGCCAAGATGGAGAAGATCTCCACAGCCACCGTGTATTTGCCTTTGGTGGAAAGGTAGGTTGGAACAAAGGTTAGCCAGACACTGCAAAACAGCAACATGCTGAAGGTGATAAACTTGGCTTCATTAAAGCTATCAGGTAACTTCCTTGCCAGGAATGCTACATTCAAGCAGATAATAGCCAGGAAGCCCATAAAACCCAGGACACAATAAAACATGTCAGACCCTTCATTGCATTCCAATACACTATTCTGAGTATGTGATTCTGTGTCAGAGTCTGGGAATGGTGGTGAAGTTGCCAACCACAGTGTACAGATCATGGCTTGAGTAAGGGAGCATGAAAGAACAATGGATGTGGCCAGCCTTTTCCCCATCCATTTATTCATTGTGGATCCTGGCTTATTGGCCATAAAGGCTATCACAACGGTGGTGGTTTTAGCCAGCAAGCAAGAAATAACCACAGAGAAGACAATTCCAAAAGCTGTTTGTCGGAGGAGACAGGTCATCTTCTGAGGTCGGCCAATGAATAGCAAAGTGCAGAGGAAGGAGAGCAGGAGGGAGATGAGAAGGGTGTAGGAGAGCATCCGATTGTTCACTTTCACAATGGGTGTGTTATGGTACTTCACAAAGATTGCTGACACCAAAGCGGTCATGAAAGAGAGGACAATGGCAGAAGTCGCCAAACCAATTCCCAAAGGTTCCTCATAAGACAAGAATGTTACAACCTTTCGAAGGCAAAGGTCATGGTCCTTGTTTGCATAATAGCCCTCTTGACATGGAAAACATCTGTCCACGTCTGGAAAAAAAATAAATGTGAACTCAGGCAAAAATTACGTATTTGGTTGTTCTATGGTGAGTAGTCCTAAAAAGCAAGCCTCAGATTTTCATAGTTTTACATAAGGTATAGCAGAATCTGAACAGGTGCTTTGATTGAGTGCAGGAACATGGATGTGGGTTGGACTGGATGGCCTTTGTGGTCTCTTCCAATCCTATGAATCTATGATTCTAGGAAGGTTGCCACATTCATTTGGAGGTATGTTAATATAAGCATTGTCCAGGATCTATTTGTGTCCTAGGTCACTAATGACTGAAGTTACAGTTAACACAGTTACATATGAGTTACAGCTCTCTAATTGCAAAGGAATAAAAGCTTTAAAAATCCTAATGAGACCATAGATACATAAATTTCTCCTCAACCTGGACCCAGACTGAAATAGAAACCAAAGAGGTCATAGTGAGATGTGCCTGGAGCTATAAATCTAGGTTGTTAAGATCGTCTGGAGGGGCCCTGCTCTCGATCCCACCGGCCTCTCAGACGCGTCTGGTAGGGATGAGGGACAGGGCCTTCTTGGTAGTGGCCCCTCGACACTGGAACACTCTCTCACTGGAGATCAGAACTGCCCCCTCCATTCTCTCGTTCAGAAAACGGGTGAAAACCTGGCTATGGGGTTTGGCTTTCGACGAGTGAATCAATATTTCTGTGATCGGATAGATGACGATGAATGATGGACAATGAATTCACTATGACGACTGACCATTGTTATTATGTGATTGCATTTTGCTGTTATAACGTTTTAATTGAATATGTTATATGATGTTTTTAAGGATTGTTTTGTGATTTTATTGTTGGAAACCGGCCCGAGTCCCCCGATAGAGGGGAGAAGACCGGTATACAAAATTGCTAAATAAATAAATAAATAAAATCTAAGAAGAATAAAACAGGCCAGCGGAGAAAAGAACTGCAAGTAAGTTTTTGTGATGGCGGAGAGAGCAGAGTGGGGAGATAAATTGGACAGAATCATGAAAAACTTGCAAGAACTCAAAATAAGTACTGATTGCTTAAGAGAAGGAAGTGATGAAATAAAGGAGCAAATTAAAGTGATGAGTTCCTGACTCAGATTGATCGAAGGTAGGGTGGAAAAATATGAGGGAATGATCAAGGAGGTGGCAGAGGAGTCTAGGAAACAAAAAGAAGAGATACTTAATTTAATATATGCAAATCAACAACTCCTAGACAAAATCGCTGACCTGGCAGATCGTTCCAGACATGCAAACATATGTTTGAGTGGAGGAGGAGGGGAAAATTTCCAAATTAAGGAGAGTTTGAAAGATGATATTGTTATATGTTTACAGACATTGACTCAAATTTCATCAGAACAGTTAGAGAGAGAGCATTGGGCTTACAGAGGGGAAAAAACACCCTAAGACATTTTAATTCATTTACAAGGGAGGCAGATAGAGAAGTTGTCTTTTGGAAGCTAAAGAAAATTAACTTGACCTTTGCTGGTAAAACGGTTTGGACACTCTTGAATCTATCACCAGAGGCATTGAGTAAAAGGGCTGAAATGAGGGAAATTACAAGAACCCTAGAAAAGAAGGGCCAGTGCTACACCTGGGCTTTTCCAGCAACTTTGATCATCTATAAGAACAGTAAATTATACAAAGCGACTGATCTGGAGAGTGGGAGGAAAATGCTCAGGCAACTAAGACTAGTTACAGAGGGGGGAGCATTGGATGGAACGGAGAGTCAGATAAAGAAGAAGAAGCTCAGAGTTCCATATGGAGAAAGGAAAGGAGTAAAAATGTCAAGGACACTCACAAGACAGCTGGACAGATAACAGATTTGGAGGCAAGAGATGCAGAAGGATGTGGACTGACAGAGTTATGTTCACCTCAAACACTATTTGCTGTTGGAGATGCGAAGGACAAGGAAGAGAATCAGGGACAAGAGAAAAGATCTTTAGGAGATCTGAAGGCAATGAATTTGCAGCAACTACAGAATTTTGAGAAAGAGAATCAGGAATTGAAACGAAAGAAGCTTAGAGAAGAATCAAGAAAAATGGAAACAAGATCCACTATGGGGATATAAGAAAGGAGCAGCCTAAAATAACAGAACTATGATAAATGGGATTTAAGAACCTGCAGGAGGGGGGAGCTGTAGAAGGGCTACGCACCAGGTGTGAGTCTGGGGATGAAAGAGAACAAACAGAATTCTCTTTTAGGTCTTCCTCTGAGGGGAGGAGGGAGAAGACTGGACTCTGAGGGGATTTGGGGAGGGGAAGACAAGCAAGGAGGGAAAAGAAACTACAGGAGAGTAATTGCAAACAATATTTTGTTATGGGTGAAATTGTAATTATGTCGCATAACTATAATGGTTTATCAGCTCCACAACAAAGAGCTGATGAAAATGGTGAAAGATAACAAGGTGGATGATCTTTTTGCACCAGAATCACATAAAAGATTGTGGGACAGTACTCCACTATTTAATGACAGGATTTGGAGTCAGGTTTATGAATCTAGAGGTTCAAAAGGAGCACGTGGTGTGGCTACTTTAATTAAAAACACAATAGATTTCCAGGTGGAAAAAGTAAAAAAGGATTCAGAGGGGAGGTGGGTAATGATAAAAGGAAAAATAGGAAAAATTAGAATGACTTTGGTCTGTATATATGCCCCAAACAAAAATAAAAATGTATATAAAACAAGTATTTAGAAAGGTGGATAAGTTTGCATAACGGAAATTGTATTGTGCGGGAGATTACAACTTAGAATTAGTAACAACAAGGCAAAAATAATAATAGGAAGTTAAATATAAGAGAATACAATATTGCCAAAAAGAAAGAAGAAGAACTTCTAAAAAGAACTGAGGTCAGAATAGTTAAAAAAGTGAAATATTTAGGGGTCATCCTAACAGCGAAAAATGCTCAGCTATACAAGAACAACTACGAGAGAAAATGGCCACAAATGAGAGAGAAACTGAAAAGATGGGAACCACTAAAACTCTCCCTCCTAGGGAGAATAAGCAGCAATACAAATGAATATCCTCCCTGACATGCTGTATCTCTTTCAGACTCTCCCCATCATTAAAACAAGAAACACATATGAAAGCTGGCATAAAGACATCAAAAATTATATGGAAGGGAGGGAGACATAGAATAAGCTTTGTCAACCTCTGTGACAACAAGAGAAGAGGGGGCCTTGCACTTCCAAATCTACGACTCTACCACGATGCATCAGCCTTAAAGACATCAATAAAGACATCAATATAAGAAAAGAGCAGCCTAAAATAACAGAACTATAATAAATGGGATTTAAGAACTTGCAGGAGGGGGGAGCTGGATAAGGGCTACGCAGCCACCAAGGGGGAGTCTGGGGATGAAAGAGAACAAACGGAATTCTTTTTCAGGTCTTCCTCTGAGGGGAGGAGGGAGAAGACTGGACTGAGGGGATTTGGGGAGGGGGAGGGGAAGACAAGCAACTACAGGAGAGTAATTGCAAACAATATTTTGTTATGGGTAAAATTGTAATTATGTCACATAACAGTAACGGTTTATCAGCTCCACAACAAAGAGCAAAACTGATTAAAATGGTGAAAGATAACAAGGTAGATGATCTTTTTGCACAAGAATCACATAAAAGATTGTGGGACAGTACTCCACTATTTAATGACAGGATTTGGAGTCAGGGTTATGAACATAGAGGTTCAAACAGAGCACGTGGTGTGGCTATTTTAATTTAAAACACAGCCATTTTAGGTCAGTCTTGCATTGGAAAGCTTAGCTACAGGACGTGGATTAGCTCCACCTGTAGAGAAGCTTTGTTTCTCACAGCATCCAGGGGAAATTCTGGGGGAAAACAGTTCCAAAGGACTCCAGCTGGAGAATCTACAAAGCCTTGACTGGTAGGTCTACTCGGGACCCAAGAAGCAGTTTGGAGCCAGGAGTAGAGTCCACAACAGCGTGAAGAATATGCAAAAGGAAAATTGGATTGATAAATTAATACCGCGTGCACAAATTGTTTCAGTGAAGGGATGGAAAGATAAAACAAAATGGACACTGATTAATTGGTATAACTAAATAGTTAATATGTTAAATGTGGAAATAACAAATTGCAAATGGAATAATATAGACAAAATTGAAAAGGTTACAATAGCTGGATGTGGGAAGCAGTTAGGAATTATTTAGAGAATGTGCTAAGATGTGGAGTAGATAAATACAGAGTGAGACTGATATTTCAAAGGTAACTTCTGTAGTTTGATGTATAAATTGCATGTATAAGGAGGGGAGGGTGGGAGTGGGGAAAAAAACCAATAAAACATTGTCGAAGACTTTCATGGCTAGAATCATTAAGTTCTTGTGGGTTTTTTCGGGCTATATGGCCATGTTCTAGAGGCATTTCTCCTGACGTTTTGCCTGCATCTATGGCAAGCATCCTCAGTGAAAGCGAAACGTCAGGAGAAATGCCTCTAGAACATGGCCATATAGCCCGAAAAAACCCACAAGAACTCAATAAAACATTTTTTTTAAAAAAAGTAATGGCTCATGGCTTGATGAAAGTAAGATTTGATCTAGGAATTGTCTGCCTTGAGGTGGAAATGCTGGGGGGAAAGCCTCATCTCCTACCTGTCTGGGTGGAAATCTCCCCTTCAGGACATGGAAGGCAATCATAGCAACAGTATGGCTTCCCTTCTACCTCTACCCTTCTATATCCTGGGGAGCAATGGTCATTGCATAGTGATAATGGCCGTGTCTGTTCATAAATGAAAGAGAGAAATATTTCAGCATTCTGAAATTCAATGACAATAACATTGTATTGTTGAAGGCTTTCATGGCTTCCCAAGGGGAAGAGAGGACACAGTACACATCCATGGCTAACATTCAGTGCCATTTTGGATAGGCAGGGCAGAGACAGAACAGAAATGAGGCATATTGTGTCAATGTCCAGCTTGTTGGCACCTTGGAGGTTGTGCTTGAGTCCGACCACAGGGGGGTGGTGTTGCTCCATATTCTATGACAAAGAGCCATCAGCTCTTCCCCTTGGGAAGAGAGGACAGAATATAAATAAGGTGTTGTTATTATAATTTATTATTTTTCTTGCTATTGCAAGTAAAATAATAAATCAGGTACTTGTCTTCCCTACAAATTCTAAAGAGAATGGCATCATAGAAGGAAAAAAGGCAACATTAATTCCAATCCATTCCCAAAAATAGAGATATCAAGTGCACAGATAATACGTTACTTTAAATACACATGTATTGTGAACATCTATGTAGACCTTGCCTGGTTAAATATGCTAGGCCATTCAATGGCATCTTCATCAATGTTGAAGGATACACCTGTGGAATCCTGTAAATCTACATATCCAACTTTAATGCGAAGAAAAGACAGATTTGGGAAAGTGACCCAATTAATAATATCATATCCACCAACAACTTCTCCATTTTGGTCAATGGAAAACTCCCCAGCACTGTTGTTGAATGACCGACTTCTCAGGTAGTGGGAGATCTAAATGGAAGAAACACAGCCACAAAAGCATATGTACTTTGTGTGATAATGGTTTGAGTTAAGTGTCCCTTTTAAAAAGATTTAGTCAGATTAATGCTTGTGACAATGATCAGGAAGATATCTCTTAGAATTATTAATCTTTACTTCCTTCATTCTCACATACAAAAGTTATGAGATTTGCAAACACCTTGGCGGAAAGTTCAGTTTACCTTTAGATTCCCAGGTATGTATCCATGTGTAAATACAGAATGTAGTAAAAAAATGGATCTGAATTCAAAGCACAGACAAATTGTTGTATATCAGAAAACAAAGAAATCTTGTAGGTTAACTTGGGGATCTTTTGCACTACGCAAATTATTATTCCACTGTATTGTCGAAGGCTTTCATGGTCGGAATCACTCGGTTGTTGAAGGGTTTTTGGTCTGTATGGCCATGTTCTAGAAGCATTCCCTCCTGATGTTTTGCTTGCATCTATGACAGGCATCCTCAGAGATTTAATTTTCTAGAACTTGTGGTGAGTTTAGTAGTTCTAAATGTTCTAAATTCCTGAAACTGCAAATCAGGAATCCAAAGGATTATAATTAAAATGGAATCATAATCCTATATTTGCATATTTGCATAGTGCAAAACAGCGCTTAGGACTTCACATTAAGATGGGAAGTGTTTGAAAGAGAGGAGAGTTGTGTCTGAATACATTTAGTTTTTAAAAAGGTTGTTTTCCCTACTTGTTACCACATTGATTTACTTTTCTAGTGCATTTAGGAGACATTAGGCCTCACCCACCATCCCTCAGTGTTTTTCTAGGGGACTAAGCGTGGGATGAAGAAAGGGATGTCTTCAAGTTTTGGGAGAATCAGGGCCAGAACGGAAAAAGAAGAACTGGATTCCCACTGGGAAGTTAATAAGTATAAGTTCGAAATTGCTATTGCCGCAGAGTGGCTGGTGGCTCCCTGAGAGAGCGCTCCACCCCAGAACCAGGAGGTCACAAGTTTGATACCTGCCAGGGGAAAATGGCAAAAGGAAAAATCATGGCAAATGGTGGCAAATAATGGCAAACAGGACATGGGGAACCAAGGCACACATTTTTGCCAAAAACGAAGGTGTGGAGAGTCATGGAGGCTCCCCTTTTGTGATGGGCGTGTATCTTTATTGCAGGGATGACAGAAAAAGAAAGGGTTAGGGTTGCTTATTGCTTTGCTGCCTTCTCTTTAGACACCTTTGTAGATTGATTCAATCAGTTTATTTTATATTTAGATGAAGACTGCTACAGATAGCTACTGAGCTATAGGGGTCCTTCGGCCATTTTGGCTAACGAGCAGCAAGGCAGTGTGGGAAATGTAGTTTAACAGCAGGGCCTTTTGCAGTCTCTACCATTGGGGGCCTGGCCTTCACAAACTACAACAATGGCTGTGCTTAGCCATGCCCACCTCATCCCTCTTTGCATCACTGGGGGAAACCATGAGATTTTAAAACTTTTTAGGCTTTACCAAAGTTTCTTAATGGTTGTGAAAATTAAAATTAAAATAACCTTGGGAGAAATCAGAACATTATGAAATATTTACAAAAATGGTAAATGGTCCAAATTCGGATTTTCCCCTCCCACCTTTACTGCATGGTTCAAAACTGCTTTGGAAGTCAAAGCTTCAGAGAAGTTTTAACTCCAAAATTATTAGAATTGTATAATGGAATAATGAAGGGAGATAAAATACCAGAATCATGGAAGAATCATGGAGGAGATCATTAATACCCAAACCTGACAAAGATTTAACAGACCCGGGGTCATACAGGCCCATATCGTTAGTTAATCAGGATGCAAATATTTTGTCTGTGATAATAGCTAATAGAATGAATAAATGCATGTATAAGTATATAAAAAAAGATCAGTGCGGGTTTGTAAAAGGAAGACAAATGTCAAATCTGAAAGGGAGAGTATTAAAAAAATTATTTGGCTAAAGAGGGCAAGGAAAAAGTAGGGATATTATCATTAGATATTTTTAAAGCGTTTGATTGTGTGGAATGGGAGACATTAAGGGAAATTCTGAATAAATTCGGAATGGGAAATAGAATAAAAGGAATCTTAAAACAATTTTATTCAAGGAATTCAGCAGTGGTAACCATAAACGATGGAGTGACAAATGAAATAAAAGTGACTAGAGGAACGAGACAAGGATGCCCTTTGTCGCCGATATTATTTGCTATGGTGATAGAACTGTTTGCTAATGGTATAAGGAATGATAAGAATCTTGAAGGGCTAGGAAAAAAGGAGAAGCAGAAGGTGAGTTTATTTGCTGATGATACATTGTTATTTACAGAAAACATAGTAGAGAAAATGGATAAAATAAAAGAACATTTGGAGATATTTGGGAAAACAACGGGCCTACAAGTTAATTGGAATAAGTCAGAAATGATGCTACTTAACTATACAAAGGAAGAAGAAAAAGATTTTATAGAACAGAGTAAAATGGGAATAAGAATTAAGAATAAATTAAAATACTTGGGAGTAATAATAACAAAGGATTTAAAAGAAATGGAAGAGGTAAATGTAGTAACATTAAGGAAAGAGGTTCAGAAAAAATTAATAGAGTATGAAGATATACGTCTATCCTGGTTTGGAAGAATAGCATTAGTAAAAATGAAAATACTTCCAAAGATAAACTTTATATTTAGGATGCTACCACTTCAAATCACAGAAGAAGAACTACCTAGATGGCAACAAATGATTAATAAGTATTGTAATGGAAGTAAAAGAAACAGATTAAATAAACAGTTATGGTATAGATCACAAAAAGAGGGCGGATTAGCACTACCTAATATTAAAAAATATTATGAAGCAAGTAGATTAAGCCTGGCTATAGAAGGAATGGTTAAAAAAGAGGGAATAGATTGGCTTAGTAATGATTCAGAAAAAGTGGAAGATGAAATTTGGAATATATTTTTTAAACAGCTTACTAGAAAAAAAATGAGGGAAATTAGAAACCCAATGTTGAGCAATATATTAGAAGTATGGAACAAATATAGGAGGAAGTTAATAAGGGAGGGGTCAATTATAACCCCAATAGTGATGGAAAAGAAGTTTCCAAAAAATTTTTTAAAAAGTAATGGACAAAAAGGTAAGGGACATTTTTTTAGATAGGATAGGGGACTGGATGAAGGTGGGAATGAAGAAGGAAATGATGATGGAAGAGTTTAAAGAAATAAAATTGACATGGTTCCATTGTATACAATTAGAACAGTGGCTTTAAAAATGGGGAAAAATAATAGAAATGGAAGCCAACTTAACCAATTTGAACAAATAATACAGAAGGGAAGGGCTGTAGAAGAACATGAAAACTTGAGAGGTATAATTAGCAAAATTTATAAGATATTAATTGAAATGAAGGAGGGAAAAATAAAAAAAGAACACCCTTAAAGAGATTTGGGAAGAAGATTTAGGGATAAAAATAAGTGAAATAGAGTGGCAACAATTATGGGGACAAAGACATTTAAAAAATCTATGGAAGTGGTATCTGACACCAGTAAGAATAGCATATATGAATAAAAATAATTCTAAAAATTGTTGGAGAGGGTGTCAAGAACCAGGAACATATATACACATGTGGTGGCAATGTAAATATGTAAATAACTTTTGGGAGAAAGTATTTAGAGAAATAGAAGATATAATGAATATGAAAATTGATAAAAGTCCTAGAATAGCTTTATTATCATTATATAATAATAAGCAATTGAAAAAGGAGGATAAAGAAGCGATAACAAACTTATTAACAATAGCAAGATTGCTCATAGCAAGGAATTGGAAAAAAGAAATGAATATACAAATAGAGGAGTGGTATAAGGAAGCATGGAAATTAGCAATAAACGATAAGCTGACATGCATATTAAAGGTTAAAAAAGGTATATGGAAGCAAAGCGACTTTGATGCTGTATGGGGAAAATTTGTTGTAAATGGTTTAAAAATAAGGAAGGAAAGTTACCATCACAAGAAGAAATGAGATTTTGGACAGATGATATGTAAAAATTGTGGCTTGAGACGGGTGGAGGGGAGCACTGTGGTGAAAATAAAAAGGGGGAAAATGTTTAAGCAAAACAATAAAATAACATGTTAAAGAGTGTGTTGTACAAAACGTAACAGTAATAACAAATGTATAACAAATGTAGCAATTGTGATAAATCAATAAAAATTATTATATAAAAAACTGCTTTGGAAGTCAAAAGTTGGAATTTTTTTATGACTTTTAACCTCTTCAGAACTAACCTATCCAACCCTAGTAGTAACCCCAGTGGATGCCCAGATTTTAAATGTAGAATTCAGTGGAATTTAACTGATGTGGTGAAGTCTATTGTCTCCTACATCATATGCAACTGATGACGGCTGTTCCATTAATATATGTGAGGCCTCCTGTTAAGGACAGTACCTGCCATGATTGTGGAGTTAAGATACTCCTTCTCCCTCCGGTCATCACCGCTCTCCTCTTTGATGGGGATGAATGCATGGCATGGAAAGCATATGTCAGGGCATAGACTGTATTATAAATGGCATAGCTGTGGATAAACATGCTCATTTCAAAAACCGAGCTTGGAAGAGTCTCCAGTTTCTCTTCGCCAGTGCAGATGTTCTCATCCAGTTCATCCAGGGCAGAGGTGGAGAATGAGCAATTAAATGCCTCTTGCCAGAAAGCCGTAACAAAGCCATCCCTCTTTTCTGAGGTATGGCTTCTTGTCTGAAGAAACTGTCTGAATCCTAACACCTCTTTCGAATTAAGTGTCAAGGATAGAGCACCATGGAGGAAATGTATGCCCATTGATCTTTGATAGAGAGATGATGTGAAATCAATCTCCCCTGTCATAATCCAAACTTTTCTTTTGTCTTGAACTGATGTGCCTTCGAATTTGAAAAGGTGCTCCATAGTTCTTAAATAACTCATACTCTGAACTTCACCATGAAAGATCATGGCAGTGGCCGTACTGCTGAAGACATGCTGAAATGTGACAGTCCAGTCGGTTATCCCTTCAGTGACACCATTCTGAAAACTTTTTGTTGGTAATTTCTCAATGATGTCTGTGCAAATACCATTCTGAGAAAACAATGGAAGCAACTCCAACACAAACTTTTCTAGACTCTCCACTTCGTCATAGATCACTCCAATCCAAAACCAACTAAAATGGAGCAACAAGTTCAGCAGGCCCCTGTACTGCTTATTCCCATTTGGGAACATCCAGTGGAAGAAGGCAGCCCCATTTTGGTCATTCTCTTCTGTAGCAGAGCTGTATGTGATCTGGGAATAAAACCCAGGGAAGAATAAAATGAAAGGTTTACAGATACGTAGGGGCGGCTCAACCCATTACGCAAAGTAAGCATTTGCAGTATAGTTGCTTTTGCCCAGGGGCACTCTTGAGGTGCTCTTGGGAGAAAATAGACCTTGACATATGTGAGTTATAGTTACTGGGATGTATAGTTCACCTAAAATCAAAGAGCATTCTAAACTCCACCAATGATGGAATTGAACCAAATATGGCACACAGAACTCCCACGACGAACAGAAAATATATATCAAAGTTTGGGGGGGGGGGGCGCCAAAATACTATTTGCTTACCATTGAAAATTATCTGCAGATACGTGAAACATAAAAAGTGTTTGTGCTCACACATTTGTAAATGCCCAAGAGCTTAAAGATATTTCAATTTGCTGATTGAATAGACCAAAGATGAGTTTATCATGCTATTTCTAAGGAGCACGTTCCAAAGTCTTTGAGGAGCCACCAAGGAGCTCTTCTCCCTTGTTACAATCAATGAGTCTAAGAAGGTCTAATGGCCTCATAAAGGGAGATTTAGTCCTTCAAATCACTGAGGCAGATTCCTTGAACTCAATGGTTATATGGGAGGAGCACCCGTTTTAGGACAAATAGGTGGCTTCTGGCAGGATCTATGGCCGATGGAGGTGCTACATTCCTCCACCTGTAATAACCCAAAATATTTATTTATTTACTTATTATAATAACCCAAAATGGTACACCTGAAGAAATAACTTTCATTTAAACTAGGATAGGTCACCTAGACCTTCTTCCAAATTTCCATGTTCTAACCTTCCTTCCAACTACCTTGTTCTTACCTGAGCAATTTTGTAGATGCTCAGGATGCATGACATGTGGAAGCAAATGTTAGAGTTGGGTCCCGCAATGACTGCTGGCAATATCTTTTGGGTATCGCATTTGAAGTTAGGGACAACTCTGTCTCTTGTTGAGAGAAGCTTCATTGTGGCTAGATAGGTCCAAATTGGATGAAAATTGTTGTTGTAGATATGAAAGCCCACAGTGACATTAGGTAAGATCTGGAGATTCTCATTTATCTCCTTTACAGCAAACTCCACGGCCAGGATGTGCTGGTAAAACTGAGTGACCCCTCTGTAATGAGAATTATATGCCACACTTCAAACTATCTGCATCAGTATAGAACAATAACTCATAACATGCTGAATAAAACATTGCATCATGATATAATGTGGAGCCCTAGTTCAGGAAAGGGATGGGCTTCTTAAAGTACCATCCCATAATCATCATCATCATCATCCATATAAATAGAAATGTAATGTTCATTTGTGGAATTAAGATAACTTAAAACCCACTGGACGAATTGACACAAAATTTGGACACAATACACCTATCAGGCCAATGACTGACCATCACTCATAAAACACAGAAAAACACAGTGGAAGGGACTTAAAAAGCCAAAAAAAAAAGCAAAAAGATGCTACAGCACATGTTCAAAATACCTCCCCCTGGCAAACAAAACACACAATAGCATATCCACACTCTCTTTCAGACAACAGCTCGCAGCATCCTCTAAACCAGGCCTTTTAGGAGTGGAGGATGATCCAAATGTACTGCTTCCAAAATGCAAGCTGCTTCTCCTTGGATTTCTTTGAGAGCATCCCAATCCCTGCATATTTCCATTTTCGTATTCCTGGACTGCAACTTCCAGCAATCCTCCAGATAGATAAATAAATAGAGATATTAGATAGAGATAGATAGGTAGGTAGATAGATAGATTGATCAGGAGAACTGCTGGGAGTTGCAGTCCAAGAATAGATAGAGAAGGAAGAAAGGGGAGAAAGAGGAAAGGAAAGAAAGGGGGGAGGAAGGGAAGAGAAGGAAAGAATAAAGGGAGGGAGGGAGGGAAAGAAAGGAGGAAAGAAAGAGGGAGGGAAGGATGGCCACAGCAACATGTGGTGGGTACAGCTAGTAATAATAATAATAACTACAGAATTAAAGCATAGTACAGTAAAATGTACATGAATAACATCATAAAATAACATAAAAACAACATTAAATGACATTATCAATCAACCATAGACTGATATAATAATCAAATACTAGACTCAGGCAGGCAGGGGCTTGTGCAATGAAGTTGTGGTTGCATAGACAGGGCAATGGGAAAAGTGCAGGAGTCAGATGATAGGGCTAGGATATATCTATAGGATAGGCAACAGTGGTAAAGTGCAGAAGCCAGATATTGGGTTATGGCTAGGAGGGCAAAATTATCTAGTGAGCTGTTTAATCAAAGACACTGTGGAACATTCACACTTTTATGTCTTCACGAAAAGTGGACAGGGTGGGCACCAGTCTAATCTCCCTGGGGAGATAGTTCCAGAACTGGGGGGGGGGGCACCCCCAAGAAGGCCCTCTCCCTCATCCCCAACAACCAGGCTTGTGATGGAGGTGGGAGTGAGAGGCAGGACCCAAACTTTTTAGGGCTTTTCTTTAGAAGTTAGAAGTTAGTAGTGAATATTGGCATGAAAATTTATGTTAGCATTCTGCAGCAAAGACACGAGCCTTGTGATATTTCAAACACTTAACATATAGTATTTAATGGACTTCACCCCATAGCCCCACAGTTATATGCATCATGGAGTGATGGATATGGGACGACTGGTTGTCAGCCAATTATGACATGGATAAGAGGTTGACACACGGCAGCTGACACATGTAAAGAAACACTCACAATTATCAGTGTTCAAACCTGCCACCAAATGACTGTTACTCTATGGTTCAGAAGAGTGTCAAGATGATATGGTTCCTCCTTATGACTTTATTCCCAAAATGATACAGCGATATAGCTAAAGAGAACTGTGAAACAGAATTAATAAATTATATAAGTAAAACATTCAACTACTTACGAGATGTACTCAAAAAATAGCTGATTAGGATCTTTCGTGAAATCTATGTCTTCATAAATGAGGAGTAGCTGAGAAATGACTACAGGAATGATCAAGTCTCCTGTGTAGTAATAATCATGAAGAATGGGTAGAGGCTTGCTGACGGCACATTCAGGATCAGGAAGAAGGCTGCATACACCCACTGGGAGCAGCACCAAAACCAAAGCCAGAAAAACCATCAGCTTCAAAGAAAATAGATGTTCAGAGAAACAATACATCTTTTGCATCACAGTCAATCACTTCTGAAACACAGCCTGAAGATCGTTGGAAATAGATCGGGGAAATGGATTGATAGATCTCTGCAGTTAGAAATCTCCAGGCATTGAGAATATTAAGAGCAGTTTTAATATTGATTTCCTAGTTCTCCTAGTGGCGTCTAGAATTCCTTCGAGGCCTTGAGAAGAAGTCAACATAGTCCTGACTAATTTCAAAATTGCTATGGTAGTAATCACCTATCAAAATTATAGGTTCTTCATAGCTATGCCAGGCAAAAATATGTTCCACATACAGAATCACAGAGCTGAATCTAGTTTTAGTAATGCTAGAGTAGACCTATTGTAATCAATGGGATTTTACTAAAGGATTTTTTCCTTTGTTTTAGTACCTGCATTTCTCTTGATTCCAAATTCGCTAGATCCAATGGATGAACTGTTAGGTATCTGTAAGCTTCAAAAGGTGGTTTTGCACATTCGTTGTAATGCAATTTTTGAGGTTTTTTGACTTTTTAGAGTCTCTTCTGCTGTGTTTTTCAGAAGTTTTTATGAGTGATGGTCCCTTATTGGCCTGATAGGTGCATTGTGTTTACATTTGGTGACCATTCGTCCAGTGGTTTTTGAGTTATGTTCATCCCACATAAAAACATTACATTTTTATTTATATGGATGGGGAGTGGGGTTGAATGTGATGAAGTTCTTAGCTGCCAATATCAGAAGGAATCTGTTGCTTTTAGGGTATTTAGGCTCAATACAAACATAATAGAGTACGCAATAGAGTTGTGAGGAGTGGCGAGCTTGGAATTGAGAAACAAATAAATTGTATTCATTGAGAATATAATGCCATTTTACTAGAGACTACACATTATCTGTTTCACAGCCATTGCCAGGCCCGCTCTGGGATGAGTATCTGTGTAAATTCATTCTCAGTCCAACACTCACACCACCAAACCAAACTGACTGCAGTTGCAACACTTCATATATGGTTTGAAAAGCAGACAGTGACCACAATGTTGTATGTATTTTTCAGCATTGCGTAGACCTGTGCTAGGCTAAACCATATCCTCTCCCCTCACTATAATTTACTAAACAGACGCTGAAATCCTACACATGGCTACTCCATGGTTCATGGCAAAGGAGCAGGACTGCAGCCAGATCCAAAATGATTCCAGCAGCATAGACATGCAGAAGGCTCAGGCAGGGTTCAGCACTGACATCATTTCAAGTCATGCTTCAGGGACCCCAACCAAGCACTTCTGTGATCCTGCCCACTTCCCCCAAAGCATGGAATAGCCATGCATGGGGTTTTGGAGTCTGTTCAGGTAGCCAGGGTGGTGGTGATGGATGGTATGGAGGAAAGAAGGGGATACCTTTCTCCATAGCATCAAAAAAAGAATCCATGTATACATAAGGAAGATGAGATGCACACAAGTGTGTGTATCTATGAGGAATTGCTTAAAGAGCTATGTTTAACCTGCAAGAAGAGAAGGTTGAGAGAAGACATGATAGCTACTGTTTTGAAAGAGAAACCTAGAAATGACCCACCACATACAATGAGAAATCAGTCATGAACCATAGGAAAATGCAGAAAATTTTCTTTAAAACTGTTGACTGTTAGAAACTAAGAAAACCAGCTGGGTAGCCAAGTATTATGAACAAATATGGCTTCAATAAGGATACACAGAAAAACAGTGGGAATTGCCAGTTTTATTCCACCAATTCTTTCACCTTGAATTTCAATCAGTTCCAGTGTCTCTTGACTGGTTGCAGGCCACAGAAACAATGTTGGGAAGATACTTGTGGATCCAAGCCAATATTATTATTATTATTATTATTATTATTATTATTACTATTACTATTATTATTATGTTTATTTATAATCCCACTTTTTCTCTCCATACGAAGACTCAAAGCAGCTTACAACTAAAAGCATTTCAATACAACTTAAATATACAAATATTTGAACAGTATTAAACAACATAAATATTCAACCTTTGGGCTGAGAAAGGTGGTATATAAATATGATAAATAAATAAAGAAATAAATAGATAAAGAAATATAAAGTCACATATATTATTATTTCCAACCTCTGCCTAGTGAATCCTTTACTATAGGTAACCTGCCATTTTGTTCCCCTACTCCTTTTTATTCTTTTTGTTCAACATAGATATCACCATACTAATGTATTATTTTCCTAGCTTGCCTTTTCATCCTCATTGATAATTTTACTACCTTGGACACACTAATGTTACTAAGCCACATGTGCTCCATCTTTAGTCTGTGAAACATTGGAGAGTACGCAGTTCTCCATAAGTTGTTCTACTAAGCTTTCTAAAAACAATAAGGTGACTGCAGTGCAAGCGCTGCTTTATTTTGTTCCAGCACTACTCTCCAAATGTCAGTAAGCTATTGTTACTGCTGCTTTTTGAAAGTGTATCTAAATCAGCAAAGAAAAAAATGTGTTAATATAACCATGTACTTTTTTCTGTTTGTTCCAGTGTAATTGGGATAGTGAAGCCTTCCCAAAGATCCTTGTCCTACGGAACAGATAAAATGTGTATTTGTGCCTTGTACATAAAATGCATGTGGCTCCCTCACAGTGTCTATTGAACACAATGAAGGATGGAACATGGGTTGAACCTTTCCAATATATTTAAATATAAATGTCATTGTATATGCATCCAGATGTCAATTGTAAATCAAAAAGGAAGGCAGAAAGCATTTCCTAACCTTTCCTTTTCATTAGCTGCTCTCTTTTGTTCTGCTCAGGCCTAAAGAGGATAATATAGCATTTGGGGGAAAAGATAAAACCTAGTAATCCAGCACTGGAAGCCAAGATGGAGAAGATCTCCACAGCCACCGTGTATTTGCCTTTGGTGGAAAGATAGGTTGGAACAAAGGTTAACCAGACGCTGCAAAAGAGCAACATGCTGAAGGTGATAAACTTGGCTTCATTAAAGCTGTCAGGTAACTTCCTTGCCAGGAAGGCCACAGTCAAGCTGATAATAGCCAGGAAGCCCATAAAGCCCAGGACACAATAAAACATGATGTCAGAGCCTTCATTGCATTTCAATACACTATTTTGAGCATATAATTCTGTGTCAGAGTCTGGGAATGGTGGTGAGGTTGCCAGCCACAGTGTACAAATCATGGCTTGAATAAGGGAGCATGACAGGACAATGGATGTGGCCAACCTTTTTCCTACCCATTTATTCATTGTGGATCCTGGCTTATTGGCCATAAAGGCTATCACAACGGTGGTGGTTTTGGCCAACAAGCAAGAAATAACCACGGAAAAGACAATTCCAAAAGCTGTTTGTCGGAGGAGACAGGTCATCTTCTGAGGTTGGCCAATGAATAGCAAAGTGCAGAGGAAGGAGAGCAGGAGGGAGATGAGAAGGGTGTAGGAGAGCATCCGGTTGTTCACTTTCACAATGGGTGTGTTGTGGTACTTCACAAAGATTGCTAACACCAGAGCGGTCATGAAAGAGAGGGCAACGGCAGAAGTCGCCAAACCAATTCCCAAAGGTTCCTCATAAGACAAGAATGTTACAACCTTTCGAAGGCAAAAGTCATGGTTCTTGTTTGAATAATAGCCCTCTTGACACTGAAAACATCTGTCCTCATCTGGAAAAAAAATAAATGTGAACTCAGGCAAAATTTACATACTTGGCTGTTCTATGGTGAGAAGCTCTAAAAAGCAAGACTTAGGTTTCCATAGTTTTAAATAAGGTATAGCAGAATCAGAATAGGTGCTTTGATTGTGTGTTCCTGCATGAAAGTGGGTTGGACTGGATGGACTTCGTGGTTTTTTCCAATTCTATGAATCTGTGATTCTAGGAAGGTTGCAGCATTCATTCAGAGGTATGTTTACATACTTGGTTTAACTGTGTTAAGATTCCTTCAGTCACTAGTGACCTAGGACACAAATAGATCCTGGACAACACAGTTGCATATGAGTTTTAACTTTGTCCAGACGAAGAGCTTTTGTATGACTTTTCCTATTGTCTCAAATAAATCTATATCACACAAATATGTTTTGGGAAAAGACATCACTAGACTTGCATTGGAGGAAGAAGGACTCTTTGCAGAAGTTCAAACTGTGTATACTGAAATGGATGGGAAGTAGTTAGTAATAGGCTTGTGCACGGATTCGGAGTGGTCAATCCAATCCTTTGGGCAATGCGGCTTGTTCGGCATGGCCAGATGGCTGTAACAGTAAGGGCCCAGCCACCACATTTTTTTGTTCATTACACGACCATGTCCAGCCGATCACGGCTCCTCCTCCCCTATTTGGCATCAGAAGCTGCCATGTGTTAGTCATACAGGGTTTCCCGGTGAGCCCTGCCTGTTGGACCAATCTGATTAGAAGAATGCTATGATGTGTCTTACGTACTGCTTCCTTAACCCCATTGCTCAAACCCAGACTCCCTTGCAAGGAAGAAAGGAAAGGATCCCAGGAACAGAAAGGGGAGCCTTGTAAGTTCTCCATTGCCACCAATTGACCAGATCTTCCTAGATCTTTTGGCTGCCTAGCCAAATACAGACATTTTCATTAGCCGATTTTCAGGAGACTTCCATAAAACGGATCTGGGTGCCCAACAAAATTCAGATCCCAAAACCAGATCACCTGCCAGCCAAATTGCACAAGCCTAGTTAGTATCCCCCTTTTGTTCCTGGGATCTTTTCCTTTCTTCCTTGCAAGGGAGTCTGGGTTTGTGCAATAAGGTTAAAAAAGCACCCTTCCTTCCTTCCTTCCTTCCTTCCTTCCTTCCTTCCTTCCTTCCTTCCTTCCTTCCTTCCTTCCTTCCTTCCTTCACTCTCTAGTCACCAATTTGAAGAACACATAAGCAATTTTGCCTTGATGGGTCTTTGTTCATCTCTACATCATAAGACTGAGGTTGCTGCTGGTTCCATCTTGTCTGCACTTGCCAACAAGATGGAATCAGCAGTATTCTCAATCATCATGTTCAAGATAATTATCTGTATTAGTTAGCAAAACCTACACATGCATTTAGAATTGAGGGAAATGGCTGTCTGTTTGATCACTTGAGAATCACAATCCTACTGTCACAATGCACAGTAAAACTTTCAGCAATTGTTGCTAACAAGGACACAGAGAAATACTGAATTTTAAATTGCATTATCTCCCCCTCCCCTTCCCCCACCCCTCTCTCTCTCATGAATGGTCTTATATGTATGCTAAGGTCTTTTGGCTATACTGTTAGAAATAAGACTTAGTATTTATACTAATAATTGTCGAAGGCTTTCATGGCTGGAATCACTAGGTTCTTGTGGTTTTTTTCGGGCTATAGAGCCATGTTCTAGAGGCATTTCTCCTAGAACATGGCTCTATAGCCCGAAAAAACCCACAAGAACCTATACTAATAATCTTTCATGTTGCTCATTTGTGTCAGTATGCACTTATTCTGCAACCATGAATTCAACCATCCATGGCTTGATTTTTTTTAACATATACAATCAAAATTGAGCGTGCCTTGGACTGCGAGAAGATCCAACCAGTCCATCCTCCAGGAAATAAAGCCCGACTGCTCATTGGAGGGAAGGAGACTAGAGACAAAGTTGAAGTACTTTGGCCACATCATGAGGAGACAGCAAAGCCTAGAGAAGACAATTATTCTGGGGAAAGTGGAAGGCAAAAGGAAGAGGGGCCGACCAAGGGCAAGATGGATTGATGGCATCCTTGAAGTGACTGGACTGACCTTGAAGGAGCAGGGGGTGGTGAGGGCCAACAGGGAGCTCTGGCGTGGGCTGGTCCATGAGGTCACAAAGAGTCAGAGACGACTAAACGAATGAACAACAACAACAATCAAAATATACACCTTGATTTTGTCATTTTGTATAACAGATACCATTACTACATCACTGTATATAAAGAGACTTAAGAATTAATGCATTCTGGTATCCACGGGAGGCCTGCAACTAACATCCAACAAATACCAAAAGCCACTGTGATTGCAATGGCCCATGGCTTGATGCAAGTAAGATTTGATTTAGGAACTGTCTGCCTGGAGGTGGAAATGCTGGGGGAAAGCCTCATCTCCTACCTGTATAGATGGAAATCTCCCCTTCAGGACACGGAAGGCAATCATAGCAACAGAATGGCTGCCCTTCTACATTTAACTTTCTATTTCCTGGGGAGCATTCGTCATTGCACAGTGATAATGGCCGTGTCTGTTCAGAAATGAAAGAGGGGAATATTTCAGCATTATGAAAAACAATGACAATAACATCTTCACAATTTCTAAGTAATCTGACCGGAGGGAAAAGGAATCAAGTCTAGTGCATAGGTCAAAAGATGATCATATGTAAGCATCCTGATCACGTTTTTGTTTTGTTGTTCATCAATACACTGCATAAACAGGATAGATAGATAGATAGATAGATAGATAGATAGATAGATAGATAGATAGAGAGATAGAGAGATAGAGAGATAGAGAGATAGAGAGATAGAGAGATAGAGAGATAGAGAGATAGAGAGTTAGAGAGATAGAGAGATAGAGATAGAGATAGAGATAGAGATAGAGATAGAGATAGAGATAGAGATAGAGATATATCTTCTTATACGTGTTACAGTTTTCCTCATTTTACTCTCTTTTAAGCTGGTGCTCTTCCACACACCCCTATATCCCAGAATAGCAAGACAGAGATTCCCACATTATCTGAGTGTGGACTCAGATAACCCACTTCAAATCAGATATTGTGGGATTTTCTGCCTAGATATTCTGGAACATAGGGCTGTGTGGAAGGGCCTCTGGGGAGGGAAAGACCAGTCCATGAACTGTGTTCTGCCCTTCAACTTAAAAGGAGTAAAATGTGGAGAATTGTGCAAATATGTCTTTCAGACCGCCCCCCCCCCCCCGACCCCCCAGAGGCAACTCCTGAAATTTCCTTAAAGTCCACAGATTTTTCCAATGTTCTACTTTTAGGCTGATCATTGAGATATTTTTTTGCCGGGCTTTAGCACAGCTGTTAAATCACCAGCAATGATAAGATCTACCAACTGAAAGGTTGCAAGTTCAAAGCTCCAGGTTGGTATAAGTTGCCGACTGTCGGCCCAGCTTACTGTTTACCTCAGCAGTTCAAAAACAGTTTGAGCTGTAAGTAGAGAAATTAAAAGGTAAAGGTAAAGGTTTTCCCCTGACATTAGGTCCAGTTGTGTCTGACTCTGGGGGGTGGTGTTCATCTCCATTTCTAAGCTGAAGAGCCAGCGTTGTTCGTAGACACCTCCAAGGTCATGTGGATGGCATGACTGTATGGAGCACCGTTACCTTCCTGCCAGAGCAGTACCTATTGATCTACTCATATCTGCATGTTTTCGAACTGCTAGGTTGGCAGAAGCTGGGGCTGACAGTGGGAGCTCATACCGCTCCCCGGATTCGACCCTACAACCTTTAGGTCAACAAGATCAGCAGCTCAGTGTTTTAACCCACTGCGCCACCAGGGGATAAATTAGGTACCTCTAAAACAAGCAAGAAAAAGATCAGAAGATGCCCTGCAACTGAAAGGAAGAAGTCCTGATGCTCTTCATCATAGAGGATGGAGTGACAGCTCCCCCTTGTGGCTGGATTCAAGCACAACCTCCAAGGCGCCAAAAAGCTGGCCGTTGACACAACATACCTCCTTTCTATTCTGTCTGTCTCTGTCCTGTCTATTCAAAATGCCATTTAATGTTTGCCGTGTATGTGTACTGTCATTGGCCCTGAGTCCCCTTGGGGAGATAGGGGGACTATAAATTTTATTTATTTATTTATTTATTTATTTATTATTCGAACTTATATGCCACCACTCCCCTGGTGCTCGGAGCGGCTTACAAGAATGACTAAAATCTAACACAATTTAAAAACAATTTAAAAACAGCAATATCAACAATCAAAGGCCTGTCGAAACAGGTATGTCTTACATGCCCTGCGGAAACTGATAAGTCCCGCAAGGCACCGACTTCAGGTGGCAGACTATTCCAGAGTGATGGTGCCACTGCTGTAAAGGCTCTGCGTCTGGTTGCTGCTAGACGCAAGGTCTTGACATTGGGAATTTCCAACAAATCTTGGTCCTCAGAACGGAGGGATCTCTGGGGTTGGTAGGGGGTGAGGCGGTCCATCAGGTACATCAGCCCCAGACCATGCAAGGCCTTAAAGGTGAGTACCATCACTTTGAAAGTGATCCAGTGCTCAATTGGTAACCAATGCAGCTGTAGTAAGATTGGTGTTATGTGGCATCTCATTGGAATTCCCGCAAGAAGCCGAGCGGGAATAAGATGTTGTTATTATTTATTATTTTACTAATTTTATTAATTTACTAATTTTCTTACAACTGAGCTGAAATGAAATTCCAATCCATCCCTAAAGACAGAGATATCAAGTGCACAGATAATAAGCTACTTTAAATACACATATATTGTGAGCATCTATGTAGACCTTGCCTGGTTAAATATGCTGGGCCATTCAATGGCATCTGCATCAATGGTGAAGGATCGGCCTCTGGAATCCTCTAAACCTACATATCCAACTTTAACACGAAGAAAAGACAGATTTGGGAAAGTGACCCAATTAATAATATCATATCCACCAACAACTTCTCCATTTTGGTCAATGGAAAACTCCCCAGCACTGTTGTTAAATGACCGACTTCTCAGGTAATGGGAGATCTAAATGGAAGAAACACAGCCACATAAACATATGTACTTTGTGTGATAATGTTTTGAGTTAAGGTTCCCTTTAAAAAAGCTTTAGTCAGATTAATGCTTGTGACAAAGATCATGAAGATATCTCTTAGAGTTATAAATCTTTACTAGCTTAATTCTCACATGCAAGAGTTATGAGATTTGCAAACACCTTGGCAGTAAGATCAGTTTACCTTTAGATTCCCAGGTATGTGTCCATGTGTAGATTCAGAATGTAGTAAAAATGTAACTGAATTCAAATCACAACAAAGGAATCTTGTGGGCTAACTTGAGGCTCTTTTGAACTACGCAAATTATTATTCCACTGTATTGTCGAAGGCTTTCATGGCCGAAATCGCTGGGTTGTTGTTGTATGCAGAGGCAGCCCTAGGTAATTTTCAATGGTAAGCAAACAGTATTTTGGCGCGCACCCCCTCCCCCCCCAACCAATATTTGATATATATTTTCTGTTCGTCTTGTGAGTTCTGTGTGCCATATTTGGTTCAATTCCATCATTGGTGGAGTTCAGAATGCTCTTTGATTTTTAGGTGAACTATACATCCCAGTAACTACAACCCGCATATGTCAAGGTCTATTTTCCCCCAAGAGCACCTCAAGAGCGCCCCTGGGCAAAATCAACTATACTGAGAATGCTTACTTTGCATAATGGGTTGGGCCGCCCCTGGTTGTATGGCCATGTTCTAGAAGCATTCACTCCTGACGTTTTGCCTGCATCTATGGCAGGCATCCTCAGAAGATGCCTGCCACAGATGAAGGTGAAAGGTAGGGAGAGAATGCTTCTAAAACATGGCTATACAGCCCAAAAAACCTACAACAACCTATTATTCCACTTTAATTACCAGGGGTGAATCCTGAGATTTAATTTCCTCAAACTTGTGATGAGGTTAGTTCTAAATGTTCTAAATACCCTTCCTGAAACTGCAAATCCCAGGAATCCAAAGGATGACAATTAAAATTGAATCATAATCCTATGTTTGCATAGTGCAAAACAGCACTTAGTCGACTGTATCATATGCAACTGATGATGGCTGTTGCTTTAATATATGTGAGGTGTTCTGCTAAGGACAGTACCTGCCATGATTGTGGAGTTAACATACTCCTTCTCCCTCCAGTCATCACTGCTCTCCTCTTTGATGGGGATGAATACATGGCATGGAAAGCATATGTCAGGGCATAGACTGCATTATAAATTGCATAGCTGTGGATAGACATGCTCATTTCAAAAATTGAGCTTGGAAGAGTCTCCAGTTTCTCTTCTCCAGTGCACATGTTCTCATCCAGTTCATCCAGGGCAGAGGTGGGGAATAGGCAATTAAATGCCTCTTGCCAGAAAGCCCTCACAAAGCCATCCCCCTTTTCTGAGGTATGCTTTCTTGTCTGCAGAAATTGTCTGAATCCTAACACCTCCTTCGAATGAAGTGTCAAGGATAGAGCACCATGGAGGAAATGTATATCCATTGATTTTTGATCGAGGGATGATGTGAAATCAATCTCCCCTGTCATAATCCAAACTTTTCTTTGGTTTTGAATTGATATACCTTCAGATTTGAAAAGGTGCTCCATAATTCTTAAATAAATCATACTCTGAACCTCACCATGAAATATTATGGCAGTGGCTGAGCTGTTGAAGACACGCCGAAATGTGTCAGTCCAGTCATTTATAGCTTCAATGACACCTTTCCGAAAATGTTTTGCTGGTAATTTCTCAATGATGTCAATGCAAATACCATTCTGAGTAAGCATGGGAAGCAACCCCATCACAAACCTTTCTAGACTCTCAGCTTCATCATAGATCACCCCAATCCATATCCACCTAAAAAGGAGCAACAACCTGAGCAGCCACATCTGCTGCTTATTCCCAGTTGGGAACATCCAGTGGAAGAAGGCAGCCTCATTTTGGTTATTCTCTTCTGTAGCAGAGCTATATGTGATCTGGGAATAAAAGCCAAGGAAGAATAAAATGAAAGGTTTACAGATACGTGAAACATAAAAAATGTGTGTGTGCACACGTGCAGCTTGAAATCCCACTCAGTCAATTTGTAAAAGCCCGAGAGCTTAAAGATGTTTCAATTTGCTGACTGAATAGAGCGAAGATGAGGCTATCATGGTCTTTCTAAGTTCCAAAGTCTTTGAGGAGCTACCAAGGAGCTCTTCTCCCTTGTTACCACCAATGAGTCTAAGAAGGTCTAAGGAAGATTTAGTCCTTCAAATGACTGAGGATCAATCCTTGAACTCACTGGTTATATGGGAGGAGTACCCTGTTTTAAGGCAAATGGGTGGCTTGTAGGGGGAGCTATGGCAGATGGAGGTGCTGCATTCCTCCACCTGTAATAACCCAAAGTGGTACACCTGAAGACATAACTTTCATTTAAAGCTGGGTAGGTCATCTAGATCTTCTTCCAAATTTACATGTTCTAACATTCCTTCCAACTATCATGTTCTTACCTGCGCAATTTTGTAGATGCTCAGGATGTGTGACATGAGGAAGCAAATGTTAGAGTTGGGTCCCGCAATGACTGCTGGAAAAATCTTTTGGGTATCGCATTTGAAGTTAGGGATAAATCTGTCTCTTGTTGAGAGAAGCTTCATTGTGGCTAGATAGGTCCAAATTGGATGAAAATTGTTGTTGTAGATATGAAAGCCCACAGTGACATTAGGTAAGATCTGGAGATTCTCATTTATCTCCTTTACAGCAAACACCACGGCCAGGATGTGCTGGTAAAACTGAGTGACCCCTCTGTAATGAGAATTATATGCCACATTTCAAACTATAATAAAACATAAAACAGTAGCTCATAATATGCTGAATAAAACATTGCATCATGATATCTTGTAGAGCCCTAGTTCAGGGAAGAGATGGGCTTCTTAAAACACCATCCCATAATAATAATAATAATAATAATAATAATAATAATAATAAGTAGTAGTAGTAGTAGTAGTCCAGGATTGAAAAATCAGCTGATGACCCAAATGCAGACTGTGCAAGGAAGCTGATGAATCCATAGACCATATCCTCAGCTGCTTCAAGAAAATTGCACAGATGGACTACAAACAAAGACACAGCTCTGTGGCCCAAATGAAACATTAAACTTATGTCACAAGTACCACCTGCCAGCAGTAAAGAATTGGTGGGATTATAAACCTGCAAAGGTTGTGGAAAATGAACACACAAAAATACTGTAGGACTTTCGAATCCAGATTGACAAAGTTTTGGAACACAATTCACCAGACATCACAATTGTGGAAAGAAAAAAGTTTGGATTATTGATGTCGCCATACCAGGTGACAGCCGCTTTGAGGAAAAACAACAGGAAAAACTCAGCCATTATCATGACCTCAAAATTGAACTGCAATGGCTCTGGCATAAAACAGGACATGTGGTCCCAGTGGTCACTGGCACACTGGGTACTGTGCCAAAAGATCTCAGCCGGCATTTGGAAACAATGAACATTGACAAAATCACAATCTGTCAACTGCAAAAGGCCACCTTACTTGGAACTGCGCGCATCATTTGAAAATGCATCACACAGTCCTAGATGCTTGGGAAGTTTTCGACTTGTGATTTTGTGATGCGAAATCCAGCGTATAGATCTCACTTGCCGTGACATACTGTGTTTTTGTGACAGCAAAATAATAATAATAAGGAGGAGGAGGAGAAGTACTTTGTTTTTGTATCCTGTCACCATCTCCCCAAAGGGTCAAACAGAATTAAAGCATAGTACTGTAAAATGTACATGAATAACATCATAAAACAACATAAAAACAACATTAAATGACATTATCAATCAACCATAGACTGATATAATAATCAAATACTAGACTCAGGCAGGCAGGGGCTTGAGCAATAAAGTTGCAGTTACATAGACAGGGCAGATGGAAAAATGCAGGAGTCAGATGGTAGGGCTAGGATATATCTACAGGGAAAGGAACAGTGGTAAAGTGCAGAAACAAGATATTGGGTTATGGCTAGTTGGGAAAAATTATCTAGTGAACTGTTTAATCAAAGGCACTGTGGAACATCCACATTTTAGGTCTTTACAAAAAGCGTACAGGTGGGCACCAGTCTAATCCCCCTGGGGGGGGAGAGTTCCAGAGCTGGGGGCACCACCAAGATGGCCCTCTCCCTTGTCCCCATGAACCGGGATTTGTGGTGGAGGTGGGAGTGAGAGAAGGGCCTCCTCTGAAGATCTTAGAGCCCATGTAGATTCTTAGGAGAAGATAGGCAGGTCCCAAACTATTTAGGGCTTTCCTTTGGAAGTCAGTAGTGAACATTTGCATGAAAAATTATGTTAATCTTTTGCAGCAAAGACATGAGCCTTGTGATATTTCAGACATTTAACATATAGTATTTAATGGACTTCAACTCATAGCTCCACAATTATAAGCATCATGGAATGGTGGATATGAGAAGACTAGTTGTTAGCCAATTATGATCTTAACAAAGACATGGATAAGAGGTTGACACACGGCACCTGACACATGTAAAGAAATGCTCACAATTATCAGTGTTCAAACCTGCCACCAAATGATTGTTACTCTATGATTCAGAAGAGTGTCAAGATGACATGGTTCTTCCTTATGACTTTATTCCCAAAATGATACAGCGATATAGCTAAAGGTAACTAAAACAGAATTAAAAAATTATATAAGTAAAACATTCAACTACTTACGAGAGGGACTCAAGAGATACCTGATTTGGATCTTTTGTGAAATTTCTGTCTTCATAAATGAGGAGTAGCTGAGAAATGACTACAGGAATAATCAGGTCTCCTGCGTAGTAATAATCATGAAGAATGGATAGAGGCTTGCTGACGGCACATTCAGGATCAGGAAGAAGGCTGCATACACCCACTGGGAGCAGCACCAAAACCAAAGCCAGAAAAACCATCAGCTTCGAAGAAAATAGATGTTTAGAGAAACAATCCATCTTTGGCAGCACAATCAATCACTTCTGAAACACAGCCTGAAGATGGTTGGAAATAGATGGGGGAAATGGATTGACAGAGCTCTGCAGTTAGAAATCTCCAGGCACTGAGAATATTTATAGATTTAATATTGATTTCCTAGTTCTGCTTGTGGCATCTAGAATTCCTTAGGGGCCTTGAGAAGAAGTCAACATAATCCTGACTAATTTCAAAATTACTATGGAGGTAATCACCTATCGAAATTATAGGTTCTTCATGGCTGTTCCAGGCAAAAACATGTTCCACATACAGAATCACAGAGCTGAATCTAGTTTTAGCAATGCTAGAGTAGACCCATTCTAATCAATGGGATTTTACTAAAGCATGATTTCCTTCATTTTGGTACCTGAATTCCTATTGATTCCAAATTATTTATTCTATGTATTATTGAATCTGTATCAATTTTAGGTGACTCTTTAGTGCTTCCCTTACATTTCAATGTAGGGAAGCAAGATTCAAAAGTACCCACAAAATGAGAAAGCCTCAAGAAAGAAATTTTCTAGCTATTGACAGATTAGACAGATGGGCCAAAATTAACAAAATGAAGTTCAACAGTGACAAATGCAAGATACTCCACTTTGGCAGGAAAAACGAAATGCAAAGATACAGAATGGGGGACGCCTGGCTCGAGAGCAGTACGTGTGAAAAAAATCTTGAAGTCCTCGTGGACATGAGCCAACAATGTGATGTGGCGGCAAAAAAAGCCAATGGGATTTTGGCCAACATCAATAGGAGCATAGTGTCTAGATCTAGGGAAGTCATGCTACCCCTCTATGCTGCTTTGGTTAGACCACACCTGGAATATTGTGTCCAATTCTGGGCACCACAATTCAAGAGAGAAATTGACAAGCTGGAATGTGTCCAGAGGAGAGCGACTAAAATGATAAAAAGTCTGGAGAACAAGCCCTATGAGGAGCGGCTTAAGGAGCTGGGCATGTTTAGCCTGAAGAAGAGAAGGCTGAGAGGGGATATGATAGCCATGTATAAATATGTGAGAGGAAGCCACAGGGAGGAGGGAGCAAGCTTGTTTTCTGCTTCCCTGGAGACTAGGACACGGAACAATGGCTTCAAACTACAAGAGAGGAGATTCCATCTGAACATGAGGAAGAACTTCCTGACTGTGAGAGCCGTTCAGCAGTGGAACTCTCTGCCCCGGAGTGTGGTGGAGGCTCCTTCTTTGGAGGCTTTTAAACAGAGGCTGGATGGCCATCTGTCAAGGGTGATTTGAATGCAATATTTCTGCTTCTTGGCAGGGGGTTGGACTGGATGGCCCATGAGGTCTCTTCCAACTCTTTGATTCTATGACTCTATGATTTTTCAACAAAATTGCACAAGATTATCATTGTGATTCGCAAGTACACTCAAAAACATTGTAATTTTTCTGAAATGTTATTTTTATTTACAGTATAAACCATATTATAGAAAAGAAATTACTGTACAGGCCACAGCCTCCCTTACCAGCTGAGAGGAGATCCCCAGCTACATCACCGCCGCCTCCTCCAATCAGGACATGCACCGGCTTGAACCTGCCTTCCTACCAATCAGAGGCTTGGAGGACACTGGCCGACTTCTCAGCGCTGGCCAATCAGGGGAAAGGAAGGGAATTTTCAAACTGAACAGTGGTGGTGAATGGAAACTTATTTGTACATAAATGTCTGCTTATGAGTTTGCTTTTACACTTGTACCCTTCAACTATCTGTGCTGTATAAGTGTCCCTTTTGCACAACTTGAATAGAGTCTCTGTTGTTTGCCTTCAACCTGGCGTAATTCTCGGTTCCTGTTTCATTATCCACAATTAGCTAAGCTTGTCAGGCATCCCTTGGCTATCCACGAGACTTAGAAAAACCCCAACATTTCAGCATCAGAACCACAAGGATCACCTCTTCCAGTGACAACAGTGGCCTGGTAGACTGGTAGACTAAGTGAGAAACTATTTTGTTCTCAAGTGTTCTAGGCCCAAGCTGTTTAAAGCTTCATATCCTAATACCATAACTTTACAAATGGTCAGAAAGCAAAATAGTGCAAAACTTCTCACAGTTCAAAGAAACAGCCCTGAATAGCAGCCATTTTTCTATTCTGTACCCAACCTTCTAGAGAACAATTTTAGCTTTAACCTCGAAAAAATTATTGGAGAAAGCATTTGGGTGAACAGAATTGGCTCAAATCAACACCACCCAGAACACCCTTCCATGTCCAGTAATTCATGCTGAGTGGACTCTCTATCATACTTAATCAAAAGTTTAATGATTGCTTTTTATTGCAAACTAGCTGTCCCCTGCCACACATTGCTGTGGCCTAGTCTGCATATATATCTTGTGTGTGTGTATATATATATATATTTGGGTATATATGTGGTTTTGTGCATGCATTGTAATGCATTTTTGTTTTTTGGCTTTTTAAGTCTCATATGCTATGTTTTTCAGTGTTTTTTTGAGCGATGGTCACTCATTGGCCTGATAGGTGTATTGTGTCCAAATTTGGTGTCAATTCGCCCAGTGGTTTTTGAGTTGTGTTAATCCCACAAACTAACATTACATTTTTATTTATATAAATCAATCCAGTATTTAATAGCAGCACTGCAAATTCACTAGATCCAATGGATGAACTGCCAGGTACCTGTAAGCTTGAGTAGGTGATGAGAATGGAACAGTCTGGTTCCTTCCTTCTCTACCACTTTCCTTCCTTATCCCCCCCCCCCCTTTTCTGTCCCTTCTTTATTTTCTTCCTTCCCATGCACACATGTTTGACTCTCAAGGCTGGTATGGTCTTTCCTTTGCGCAGGAGAGGGTAGGGCAAGGGGAGTTCTTTCCGCACATGCACTGAATCATCATTTAGTGGAGATGATTTAGTGGCTGGCGGAGACGAGAGACAGGGCCTTCTCGGTGGTGGCCCCACGGCTGTGGAATGCCCTTCCCATGGACATCAGATTGGCCCCCTCATTGATGGTATTCCGGAGGAAAGTGAAAACCTGGTTATTTGAACAGGCGTTTGAATAAGCAGTGCAATGAATTTCAGGAAATGGAACTACGACTGATGAGTTTGGATCATGATTCTAGTTATGAAACGCCACTGAATGTTTATTACTGTTAAAATGTTTAATTTGTTTCTGTGTTAACTGTTTTTAAGTACCTTGTTGATGCCGCATTGAATTTTTGCCTTGATTGTTCGCCTTGTTTTTGCTTGTTGTAAACCGCTATGAGTCGCCTTAGGGCTGAGAATGGCAGTATACAAATGAAGTAAATAATAATAAATAAATAATTTAGGTCCCTTCTGCTGTGTTTTTCTGTGTTTTTGTGAGTGATCATCACTCATTGGTCCATTAGGTGTCTTCTGGCCAAAGTTCGTGTCATTTCATCCAGTGGTTTTTTCCAATTCCTTGAAATTATAATTATTGCCACTGTGAGTAAAATAATCACTAAATCTTTTTTTTTCATTTCTAAATTCAACTTTGTGGCATCCATTAGTAATGCTAACCTAGCATCCAGAGTAATATGTAGTCCTATAACATTACCTGTTTCAATAAATATATTTATTGAAATAGGTAGTGGTTTCTTCTAATCACTTCTAACATAATGCATAATTTGGAGGCAGGCCCTAACAGAACATTGTGATCCATAGATACAAACAATGATTAATAGAAAATGAAAATGCTGGCTCTCTAATATTATCTCACATATCATGTAAATATTCTTGGCAATTTTTGCTATAGCAGATAGAATTCAGGGTAGTCTGGGTGGGATGCTGCTATGCCTTCTACACATTGAGGGAACACATTGAGAAATATGTCAGCAACACCAATCTCAAATGACATTGTGAAGATAGAGCACTGGTAGTCATAAATCTGAAGCACTTGACTATGCATAAAAAACCATTAAGACACAACTTCCCCAGTATATATATGCATTAGACATGTGCATTCGGGGCAGGCATGTAGCCAGGGGGGGGGGGCTCGGGGGGCTTCAGCCCCCCCCGAAATTTTCATGGTGGTTCGCGAAAAGGCCTTACTGGTGCATTATTTAAACTGTTATGTTTATTAATATCATGATTTGATCACCATTCTCAATATATCCCATATGTATGGGGGTATTGGGGTAATGATACAAAAGGTTTGCTAGGCTAGACCCTCTTTCACTCAGACTCAGCCCCCCCCCGAAACTCACCCCCCCCGAAACCCCCCCTGAAAATTTTTTAGCCCCCCCCCCGAAACGAAATCCTGGCTACGGGCCTGATTCGGGGGAAATCCTGTCCTGTTTCATGTCCCAGCTTTTGTTGGGGGGAGGGGGATCCCTTTTTTGTAAGATTCATGAAATGGGAGGATTGTTTTTTGGTTCTTTCTTTTTGGGGTCTAAAAATCAGACCATTAATGGTGGGGGGGGGCGCTTCCCACCCTCTGGCTCCCCTTCCTGGCATGTGTTCTTCTTACCTGGCACCTGCTGTTTCTACTCTAGAGTAAGAGGCACTCAGCGGCAGGCATGCTCTGGGTCTGCCTGCATGCCCCGCAACACACAAATTTTCTTTCCAAGGCAAGGAGGCAACTTTGGATGCACAAAAAAGCAGGCTTTCGTGTAGAGCAGATTTTTGTGTGGGGAGGGGGATTTCCATTTCATGCTTCTGAAGAAATGGAAGATACGAAAGTAATGGTAGTAACAAATTTAGTGCACATGTCTAATATGCATCTATCTTCAAACTTCCTCTGAATATAGATAGCTCCACGTAAAGTAAGAAATGTAAGTATTGCCTGATTTCTATTGTTAATACAACCATTGCTTCCACACAGCTGAATAAAATCCCACATTATCTGCTTTGAACTGGAATGCATGGCAGTATGGACTCAGATAGCCCAGCTCAAAGCAGATATTGTGGATTATCTGCCTTGATATTCTGGATTATATGGCAGTGTGGGAGTGCCCTAAATGAACATATGTTTATCTCACTATTCAACAATTGATTCAATTAGGTCTGCTATAGTTGGGATTAAACAACTGATTTCAGTACAGTGAATATTATAAGAGGTACAAAAGTCCCAGTTCTTGTGAGTGTTTACCTATGTTTATAACTAATTTGTAATTAAATACAAGAATCCTCGAAAATATAGAGTGCAAACAAAGTATATAGCAGTTTTGGTGTAAAGCAAACACATATGTATTTATGTGAATAAATTGACACATTATTATTATTATTATTATTATCTTTATTTATACCCCGCAAAATCTCCCGAAGGACTCGATGCAGCTTACAAAGGCCTAGGCCGCCAACAACAATAACATACACATACACAATAAAGTCATAAGCAAATAAAACATCAAGCAAAGCATTAGGAACAATAAAAACAATGACACAGTGACGCATTTAAAAACCAAGGGCCGGGCCAAGTGTAATAGACAAAAATTTAAAGGTGCTGGACTTGACAAGTGATATGTAGAGGTATTTGGAGGTAGGTGCAATGTGCAGACAATCCTAAAACTCTGACAAAGTGCATTTGGGACATGATGCTAGGAATTTCCTATTCTGGAAAGGCACACTGGAACAGCCAGGTCTTCAGGCTCTTCCTAAAGACAGCCAGCGTTGGGGCTTGTCTGATGTCCTTGGGGAGAGAGTTCCAGAGTCGGGGGCCACCACAGAGAAGGCCCTGTCCCTCGTCCCCACCAGACGCGCCTGTGACGCAGGTGGGATCGTGAGCAGGGCCTCTCCAGATGATCGAAGGGAACGCGGGGGTTCATATATGGACATTCTCATTGTCTTCTGTAAACCCCAACCTGCCATCACAGTGGGTTCAGGAGAGTGTGTGTGGCTGCCTCTAGGACCAGTGTGGAGCACTTATCGTCCGAACTGGTCTTAGATTTACCAACTGGACAAAACGCTGAAGGCCAGAACTTCATTAATACTCTGCTCATAGCCATTATTTTAAAAGAGCTTATACAAGGATGAGGTCTACGGCTGCCACAGGTTATGTACCAGCCAAGAGTCCTGAGACCTTACATGGATATCTATTTATTGTACTGTGTTCTGTATTCTTCCTGGTTTATTTTTTTAGACTGAAATCATATCATTATCTGAATGGTTCCTGTTGCTTTCTTCTCCTTAACCTTTCTCATTAAATAAATTGTTGTTGGCAATACTTTGACTTCTTTAGCATTTGTATTCCATTTGAAAAAATTCATATCAATGTTTCCGGTGGTAGATTCTTTAAAAAAGGTTCATCCCTATGCTATGACTTTTTTACTGTTTGGGTGAAATTGGGTTTCCTGTTCTGGCCATTCCTAGAAGGGAAGGGCTATTTGCTCACCCCTATGAACAGACCAAGTTAAGATGGTGGAATGAACACTTTTTGTGTTCATCCCTCTCAGCTCCAACATACCAAGGGGTCCCTTTGGGGCCAGGTAGGATTCCCCCCACCACACACACACACACCTTTAATTGGAGGTTTTTCATCTACCCTACACTGTTGAAGTTAATGGGTATTTGGCATTAGGTGGAGCCATTAAACAGGCTGTCATGTGGAATATGGAGATACC
The DNA here is from genome assembly GCF_037176765.1 of Anolis sagrei. NCBI lineage: Eukaryota > Metazoa > Chordata > Lepidosauria > Squamata > Anolidae > Anolis > Anolis sagrei. The sequence goes on along the minus strand of NC_090026.1, from coordinate 12,236,473 downwards.
ATTTGCATCTCGGTGTGCATCTAAGGCACCCATTTTGGTGAAGGCCAGGAATGGGAACTCTCACCAGTGAGTTTGCATAACCGAAGTGGGTGCGAACAGAAATGGCCTTGGTGCTGTTGGGGAATCCTAATCCCTGAAGTTTCTCAATTTGGTTTTTGAATACTCTAAGCAGCTTTCCTAATCAGTTGCCCTGGTAGTGACTCATGGTGAGTTATTCAGGGAGCCGAGATGTCTCATCCAATGTCAACTGACAAGTGGGTCTGGGATGGCCACTGCCTCTGTTTACACAATAACAAGTTCAAACCCCCACTTTTAGCTGATTGTAGTTCATGAAGAAAGTTTAAATAGGTAACAGTTTAATAAAAGCTGTCCCTTATTACAGTTGTCTGGTCTTGTTATTTCACTGATGGGTAGGCAAATTGACTATCTTCAAAAAAGTGCTGCCATTAGACATTTGCTTCTTTCTTCATTTATTTCACATCTTGAGGTGTGGTCATAGGCCATTTCACACTGCCATGTTGCATAACCAGGCCTGAAAGTATGAAAACTAAAATACTTTAGTTACTAAGGAAGTAATGCTACCCCTCTATTCCGCTTTGGTTAGACCACATCTGGAATATTGTGTCCAATTCTGGGCACCACAATTCAAGAGAGATATTGACAAGCTGGAATGTGTCCAGAGGAGGGCGACTCAAATGATCAAGGGTCTGGAGAACAAGCCCTATGAGGAGCGGCTTAGGGAACTGGGCATGTTTAGCTTGAAGAAGAGAAGGCTGAGAGGAGATATGATAGCCATGTATAAATATGTGAGAGGAAGCCACAGGGAGGAGGGAGCAAGCTTGTTTTCTGCTTCCTTGGAGACTAGGACGCGGAACAATGGCTTCAAACTACAAGAGAGGCGATTCCATCTGAACACGAGGAAGAACTTCCTGACTGTGAGAGCCGTTCAGCAGTGGAACTCTCTGCCCCAGAGTGTGGTGGAGGCTCCTTCTTTGGAAGCTTTTAAGCAGAGGCTGGACAGCCGTCTGTCAGGGGTGATTTGAATGCAATATTCCTGCTTTTTTGCAGGGGGTTGGACTGGATGGCCCATGAGGTCTCTTCCAACTCTGATTCTATGATTCTATGATTTTGATTGATTTATAGTTTCTAGTTAGCACTGCTGGGTCAAATAGTCTTCAAGATGATGATGATGACGATGATGATTTTGAAAGTCTCGCATTTCTGGTGCCTCCTAAATTCCATCTTGAAAATCTCTGGGGTTTTTTGTTGCTTCATTTTTAACTTTTTGATGTTGTAATCTACTATGTCCATATGAAGTTTTTTTTCCTGTCCCAAAGAAGAAAGTATGATTTCGACTTAAAATGTAATAAACATATTTTTGTCTTTGCTTTCTCACTGAAGTTGTGAGAGTTACAAAGGGATTTTCTTCCTTGTAATTATGATATTATCACTTTGCCTGGGGTAATATTTTCTCTAGTTCCCTGGAGATTTCCCTGTAAAAAAAATTAACTCAGAGAGTAGACAGGAATAAACATTGAAGATTCAGAGTTGGAGATGGTAGCAAATAAACCTAACCAGTCTGACCATTTTCATTTAAAGCATTGTAGAGGCTTAGTTTGAATAATCTGAGGGAGAGTGATTCAATAGCCCAGACCTAGATTAGATCATTTGCATTTATTTAATTAAATAGATAAATTGGAGAATTAGTCATGATACAGCCCACTAATCCCAGCAAAAACTAGATTCAAATGACTTAGTCCATCCTTCATCTGAACCCCCCATTATTGTAGCGGCTATTTTCCCTACAATTATCAAAATCACCATGCTTATTTGCAATTCTTTTTACAATCTCTAGGTAGCACCAGGAATCAATAGCAAAACTATGATTCAAGAGTAATTGATGGTATATATGTTTGTATCTGACTGTTTTGAGTCGAATAGAGACAGAGAGTGTTCCAATCATTTGTTCAAAAGGAATTTCAACTTTACACACTTTATTCCAAACCATTAAGATGAATGAATGGCCAGAAAAATCCAACTGTCCTACCACAGTTTGCTAAAGATGATGGTCATAGTGGTGCTGATATTAGTGCTCTTGCCTCACACAGTGTGCACCTCTCCGAATGTTATATGCAACATCAGTGGACTTCTTCCGATCCTTCACAAGTCTCATCAACCAGGAAAAATCAACATTGCTGCTATCATATCTCAGAGTTTCATGTTTTTATCACCAAAGACCTTTAAAGAACTTCCTTCTTCTAAACTCGTTGATGACATCACGTAAGTACCAGGATTTTGCAAAATCATACTCAGTTCTCACCACCCAAAACCTTTGAATACTTTCCATCTCTTGATCCTTCTGACAATGTAATGTAAGAGGTGGGTTTATTTTTTTGTCTTTTCAAAAAAAATCATAAAGTGCATGTGTCTTGATAATGTTCTTTATCAGGATCGTTCATTCCGTTGATAGGTTTTACCTACATAGAATTAAGTAGGCATGCTTTATGTACCATCCGATTTCCCTTCATTGGAATGTGAGCATATGACATATTAGATATTGGTAATCATTATTCAATAGTGATAAAGTTGTCGAAGGCTTTCATGGCCAGAATCACTGGGTTGTTGTAGGTTTTTTCGGGCTATATGGCCATGTTCTAGAGGCATTCTCTCCTGATGTTTCGCCTGCATCTATGGCAAGCATCCTCAGAGGTAGTGATGCTTGCCATAGATACAGGCAAAACGTCAGGAGAGAATGCCTCTAGAACATGGTCATATAGCCCAAAAAAACCTACAGCAACCCAGTGATAAAGTTGTTGGTTGCAAGTATATTTGCAGATCCAAACCAATTAGATGGTGATAGTTGTTGGTTGCAAGCATATTTGCAGATCCAAAACAATTGGTTAGAACCACATACTAAAATGGGAATGAATGTTGCATTTGTGAGTTGTTTTTTTGTTTGTTTTGTTTTGTAAACTGATAGAATCTTTCATTCAGTACTGAAAATGGTCTTAGATTCAGTACTGAATGAAAGATACTATCAGTTTACAAAACAAACAAAAAACCTACCAACAAATGCAACATTCATGGCCATTTAGTATTTGGCTCTAACCAGTTGTTTTGGATGTGCAAATATGCTTGCGACCAAGAACTATCACCATCTAATGGGTTTGGATCTGCAAATATGCTTGCAACCAACAATTATCACCATTGAATATAAGGGGTCCTTTACTAGACAATAGGGTTGTGCTTTCGGGGTAAACCTTGATCCCGGTTTTTGGTGGGGGCCCGATCTATTTTTTTGGGAGCCTCCCGAAATTGGGAGGGCAGATATCCATTTTTGCTCTGGAGTGTGGAAAGATCTGTTTTCTATCAGCCCACTATTTGGGGGGGGGGGGCCTTCCCAGGCTCCCCTTCCCATCATTTTAGGCATTGAAGCTGTTTTTACTCTAGAGGAGAGGTGCTCAGCTGCAAGCGCATGCACGCTTTACGAAGGCTTCTTTCCTGTTTCTACTTTAGAGGAAAGGCACTCGGGTGCAGGCAGGCATGCATGCTTTCTGGGCCTGCACACCACACACGCACAATCTCTTTCCAAAGCAAGGAGGCAAGTTCTCATTCTTACTCAAGAGGAGGAATTCAGCTGCAGGCAGGCATCCACACTTTCTGGGCCGGCACACCACACACACATGCAATCTCTTTCCAAGGCCAGGAGGCATGGAGCGCCATGTGCTAATGAAAGCAGCCGAGGAACCGGGATCGGCTCCTGCTAGCCTTCGTGTCGAGCTGATTTTTGTACTGGGAGGGCCTTCCCATTACTGAAATGTAATGAAAGTAACGAAAGAACAAATGAAATGAAGGTAAACGGTTCCACACACAACTCTAATAGACAATGGCCACACAGTCTGCTTTAGTGCAATACCAAATCAGATCCACTATGATCTACCACAGGGGTTCTCAAACTTTTTAAACAGAGGGCCAGGTCACAATCCCTCAAACTGTTGGAGGGCCAGATTATAATTTGAAAAAAAATATGAATGAATTCCTATGCACACTGCACATATCTTATTTGTAGTGCAAAAAAAAACACTCAAAAACAGTACAATAATTAAAACGAAGAACAATTTTAACAAATATAAACTTATTAATATTTCAATGGGAAGTGTGGGTCTCCTTTTGGCTGATGGGATCGGATTGCTATTGTTGTGTGTTTTCAAGTCATTTCAGACTTAGGTTGACCCTGAGCGAGGGCCGGGTAAATGACCTTGGAGGGCCATATCCGGCCCCCGGGCCTTAGTTTGGGGATGCCTGATCTACCACATATTCTCATTGCAGTGTATTCACTCAGCTCTACCAGCACATTCTGGCCTTGGTGTTTGCTGTGAAAGAAGTAAATGAAAACCCTCATATCTTATCCAACACCACTCTGGGCTTTTCAATATATGATGGCCACTTCAGTGCAAAATCAGCCTATCGTGCCTCAATGGAACTTGTCTCGACACAGAAAAGACTTCTCCCTAACTACAAGTGTGAGACCCACAACAACACAGTATCAGTTATTGGAGGACCAGATTCTAATTCATATGTCCATATGGCACCCATCCTGGCTCTTTACAAGATTCCACAGGTAAGGACTGACTTTGGGTGTAGTTTTATAGTCTGTTTAATAGTCTCAAAACTAAATTCATGGGTAAAGATCTGTAAGTAAATCAGAGCAATTGGAATCCATTTGGATCAGCTTCAAAAGGAGTCCCTTCAGCCCATTCTGTGCAACATTATCCTAGCCTGAAGCATTATCCCAGTCTGAGGGATGGAACGAGACTGTATTTGTACCTGAAAGATGCTGTTGTGGTGAAAGTTACCTGGCCCTCTGTTTAAAAAGTTCGAGGACCCCTGAGCTAGAGTCTCTTCCTACTTGAAGTTAGAATGGCTTCCCAGTTACAGTAACTACAATGCTTTCTTTGTTGTGGTCCAGGCGCTGCAGTCTATGGGATCTTCACAGTCTGTGACAGTGTTTCCCAAGCTTTTTTGACCAGAGATCACTTTGACCAAGGACCACTCTCCAACATTAGCCAAAATCAGTTTTTGGTCAACAAATCAGTTTTGGGTCAACTTTAGATCCGGTTTGGTTATTTGGGGTGCTGATTCAGAATATTGCATTGGATAGACCATATCCGCTCTAATTTCTGATACAGGACGTATGCCATCCAGTACTCTCCATCTGCTCACCCACAGAAAACCACATTTAATAATCTAGAGCTGATGTAGTCTATCCAATGCAATTTTCTGAATCAGCACCCCAAATAATCCCAGGAACAGGCCTAAAAACGAAGATACCAAGGTGCCCCCACTTCCAAGCACCACATGGAATGGCTCCACTCAGGGGGAGGAAGGAGGAGAAGCAGCAGTCAGGAGGCTTGTTGTCATCCCTTTCATGGGTAGTCAGCCTCTCCCCTCCTGACATCCCTATTGCCTTGGGGACTACAAGAGGGTTTCACGGCATCAGTTGCTCTCATTGCAATGGTATGGTAACAGTGAGGCTGCGGACCATATTTTACTTCTTGGGGACCACTGGTAGTCCACGGACCACAGGTTGGGAACCAATGGTCTAGAAAGAGGGTAATGAGGAAGGAACAAAGCTATGAGATTCTTAATTAACTGCCATGGCAAGTAAACATCATGGGGAAGAAAGCTCACCATAGTTGTGATTGCACATGCTCAATTTTCAAGTTCTTATGCTTTGTATGTTACAGTGGTGGTGGGGGGCTGTTTGTTTGTTTGTTTTTGGTGGCCTTTGTTTGGGTCTGCTTTACACTTTATTCCATCAGAAGTTTCTGGTACTCCTCCTTGGATTTAGCATAGTGTGAACACTGATTGTTTTGGTCTTTGTGAAACTAGGATTGAGTTTCCGTGACTTCATCCTAGGTCTATAGTTTTAGATTTTCCCCCCTAATACTCTTGTGGAATTAATGCAGATGAAGCATGGAAGGACATGGTTGTTATTGCTCTGAGGAACCACATTTTATAACAGTAAGGGTATTGTGCAGTCATGGGCAAACTTTGGCCCTCCAGGTGTTTTGGACTTCAACTCTCACAATTCCTAACAGCTGTTAGGGATTGTCGGAGTTGAAGTCCAAAACACCTGGAGGGCTGAAGTTTGTCCATGCCTGGTATAGTAGCACAATTTATGCAGAGAAGGTGTGAATTGCCCAAAATCACCCAATGTGATCTCATGGTCCTTCCAGAAACATAGTCCAACACTCCAACCATTATAATACCTTATTCTGGCCTCTCCCAGGGAAAGCAACAAGACACGATCACAGGAGGTCTCTTGTTTATTAAAACAATTTATTTCTTCAGATTACATATGGCTCTGTTCCTGTGATGGATGACAGTATCGAAGGAGTTTTCATCTACCATATGTTTCCAAATGGGGACTACCAACATACGGGGATTCTTCGGTTACTTCAACACTTCCACTGGATATGGATTGGAGTGATTTACTTTGAGGATGAGACAGGAGACTGGTTTGTACAAAATGTGCTTCCAGTCTTTTCGGAGAATGGCATTTGCATTGCCTTCAAACAAAGATTCCCCAAGCAAGATTTTTCAGATAAAATTGAGCAAATTGTGGATGAAGGGCTAAAAACATTAAAAATGCTCATGGACAGCACTGCTAAAGTGTTCATAATACACGGTCAGATTATTGCTCTACTAATTGTTGATCTACTGATAAACTTTGCAAGATATGAACCTGTGCCGATAGAACCAAAAGGGAAAGTCTTGCTTTTGACTGCCCAGGTGGATTTCACAAAACATCCTGTCCTAAGGTCTGGAGACATCAGTTTCCTCCATGGCTCTATATCCCTTGCAATTCATTCAAAAGAACTATCAAGCTTCCAGAAATTTCTTCAAAACCCAATTGTAAAAAAAGATCCCTTTTTCAGAAACTTCTGGGAAAATGCATTTTTGTGTTCCTTTCCTAATTACACCGCATACTGGAATTTTGCAAAGACATGCACAGGGGAGGAGAAACTGAAGTCTCTTCCTTCTTCTGTTTTTGAAATGAGCATGACTGGTCACAGCTATAGTGTCTACAATGCTGTCTTTGCTGTGGCCCATGCATTGCAGTTTATGTTATCCTCCCAATTCAGAATGAGAATAATGGGGAAGGGACAAATCCATGAGATTGTTAATTGGCTACCATGGCAGGTAAAACTAAATGAGAAGGAATATCACCATAGTTGTGATTGCAATTGTTCAAGATCCACATCTTTAGATTATGCTTTGTGTGTGTGTGTGTGTGTGATTGTGTGTGTGTGTGTTGGGGGGGGGGGGGTTGGCTTCTGATTAGGTCTGTTGTCATCTCCATTTCACCAGAATTTCCTCCTCCTCACATTTAGGACAATGTGAACTTTGATTACTCTGGTCTCTTTGAACCTAAACTTGGGTGACTTCATCCTTAATCTGTTATGGTTTCAGATTTGTTATAGTACTCTTCTGAAACTACAGGCAGTCCCTGAGTTACTAACCTCTGATTTAACTCATAGTTGAGGGTGAAACATCAGGGAGTGAGAGAAATCTACCCCTAAGAAGTGAACCTCACTCCTGGAAAAGTTATCATGAGGAAAAGGTGTCTCCATACAATGAAGATTTATCATCAATATTTGTTTCCACAACAAGCCAAATTTCAAAATCCAAATATCACATGGACAGAAAGTGAAGTGAAATCTTCTGAGCAGCGGCATGGCAGTAAAACAAATACCACAGGGGTGTTAATTCTTCCCTTTTCTATGCAAAGCATGGATATAGAAATAGATATCAATATAGGTATAAGTATAGGTATAGTTATAGATATGGATTAGATAGATATAGATATGGATACAGATATAGATATATTTGGAGTTACACTTAAAATGTACCTGTTCCGACTTACAAATTCAACAAGAACAAACTTACGGAACCTATCTTGTTCGTAACTTGGGGACTGCCTGTACTGCAGTTTGATATCACTTTAACTGTCATGGCTCAATGCTATGTAATCCAGGAATCTAGTTTGGTAAGATATCAGTGTGTTCTGGAAGAGTAGGCTGCAGCTGAGTGAAGGAAGAGAGACACTTTTGAACTGTGATGTTGGAGGAAAATTTTGAGAGTGCCTTGGACCACGAGAAGATCCAACCAGTCCAGGCCCGTAGCCAGGATTTCGTTTCCGGGGGGGGGGGGCTGATTTTTTTTCAGGGGGAGTTTCGGGGGGGGGGCTGAGTTTCGGGGGGGCTGAGTCTGAGTGAAAGAGGGTCTACCCTAGCAAACCTTTTGTATCATTACCCCAATACCCCCATGCATATGGGATATATTGAGTATGGTGATCAGATCATGATATGAACAAACATAACAGTTTAAGTAATGCACCAGTAAGGCCTTTTCACGAACCACCATGAGAATTTCGGGGGGGGGGGCTGAAGCCCCCTGAGCTTCAGACAGGAAAGCTTGGAGAAGACAATGATGCTGGGGAAAATGGAAGGAAGAGGGGCCGACCAAGGGCAAGATAGATGGATGGTATCCTTTAGGTGACTGGCTTAACATTGAAGGAACTGGGGATGGCCGTAGCCAACAGAGAGCTCTGGCATGGGCTGGTCCATGAGGTTACGAAGAGTCGGAAGTGACAGAATGAATAAATAATAACAACAAAGGCTGTTGTTGTTCATTCGTTCAGTCGTCTCCGACTCTTCGTGACCTCATGGACCAGCCCACGCCAGAGCTCCCTGTCGGCCGTCACCACCCCCAGCTCCTTCAAGGTCAGTCCAGTCACTTCAAGGATGCCATCCATCCATCTTGCCCTAGGTCGGCCCCTCTTCCTTTTGCCTTCCACTTTCCCCAGCATAATTGTCTTCTCTAGGCTTTCCTGTCTCCTCATGATGTGGCCAAAGTACTTCAACTTTGTCTCTAGTATCCTTCCTTCCAGTGAGCAGCCGGGCTTTATTTCCTGGAGGATGGACTGGTTGGATCTTCTCGCAGTCCAAGGCACTCTCAGCACTTTCCTCCAGCACCACAGCTCAAAAGCATCGATCTTCCTTCGCTCAGCCTTCCCTAAGGTCCAGCTCTCACATCCGTAGGTTACTACAGGGAATACCATGGCTTGGACTAGGCGGATCTTTGTTGCCAGTCTGATGTCTCTACTCTTTACTATTTTATCGAGACTGGACATTGCTCTCCTCCCAAGAAGTAAGCGTCTTCTGATTTCCTGGCCACAGTCTGCATCTGCAGTAATCTTTGCGCCTAGAAATACAAAGTCTGTCACGGCCTCCACATTTTCTCCCTCTATTTTCCAGTTGTCAATCATTCTTGTTGCCATAATCTTGGTTTTTTTGATGTTTAGCTACAACCCAGCTTTTGCGCTTTCTTCTTTCACCTTGATTAGAAGGCTCCTCAGCTCCTCCTCGCTTTCGGCCATCAGAGTGGTGTCATCTGCATATCTGAGGTTGTTAATGTTTCTTCCAGCAATTTTCACCCCAGCTTTGTATTCATCAAGCCCCGCACATCGCATGATGTGTTCTACATACAAGTTAAAATGGTTGGGTGAGAGGATGCAGCCCTGCCGTATGCCTTTCCCAATCTTGAACCAGTCTGTTGTTCCGTGGTCCTTGAAAAATAGAACTAGCAAAAGGAGATTGTTAACCACAACTTGCTGGTGTGAAACATTATCAGTGTTCATTTTCATTCTTCACTTTTTAGCTCCACCATTTCCTGAGATATGTGTCATTTAACAACAGTGCTGGTGACAAGATATCCTTTGACCAAAATGGTACCTTAGTAACTGAGTTTGATATTATCAACTGGATTACCTTCCCAAACAAGTCTTTCGTGAGAATTAGAGTTGGAACAATTAACCCTCATGCTCCACATGGCAATGTGTTCACCATCTCTGAGGATGACATCATATGGCCTACCTACTTTAACCAAGTAAGGATCCATAAACATGTTCAAATCCAGACTTATCTCTAAAGGTAAAGTTGTGGATTACTGTCCAAATTCTGAAATAATTCACCCCCTGTGCCATATCATGAAGGTGGTTATAGCATAAAGCAAACTCAAACTAAACCTTTGTCTGGCAAAATCTTACCTTTTGCACTTGACCGATCAAGAAGCTAAGTCAATGATCAAAGGAGCACCAATTATAAATAAAATATGCCAAGGAAATGGCAAATACAAGAATAGTGACAGAAAACAATTGTATACTTCACAGAAAAACAAGAGGAGAGGCAGAACATCAGTCACTCAAAGAGATGGTGTCAAAGGATCAAAGGGTATATTTTATTCCATGGTATACATATCCTTTAGCCAACAGACTCCTTTATCAAGGTGGAAGTTCATTCATTTGTGTAAATACTTCATATTCCCTGTATGTATCCATAGATTTCACAATGGGATAGTATCAATAAAATAATTTGACACAAAAACTATAAACATACAAAAAAAATTCCCCTAATTCACAATATAATCCAGCAAAGCTGACTCTTAGGGCCCATCCAGACAGACCCAAAATGTGGGATCTGCCTCGGTTTTACTGGAGGTATTTAGATGGCGCTGCTGGTAAAACTGAATTAATTAAACATCAGGTAAGGTCCGGATATAAAGGGAAGATCCTGGTCTTACCAGCTATGGCCCTGTGTAGGTTTGGCCCGGGGACTGTGTCATGTGATTCCCAGGCCCAATCCACAAAACCATCTCAGTTTCTTGGGCTCCAGGACTCCAAAAAATCAAGAGGACACCCACCCCTCCCTCCAAATCCCAAAATACCCCTAAAAATAAAGTTAAACTTACCCGGTGGCAATAACATTCCTTCTCACACCAGGACTTTATTTTTAGAGGTACATTTGGGGGGCTTTGGGGTGGCTGCATGCCACCCTGATTGAAGTCAGGATGAGATGCAGCCACCCCCTCCCCCAGGAAAGCCCGGGTTTTGAAGGGCTTGTGGGGACACAGATGCACACCAAAGAGGGTCCTAAAAACTTGCTTTGCCACAGATTTTTGTTCTTTCTGGAAGCATCACCTGTCTTTTGGTAAAAAGATATTTGACATTGGGGTTAATCCAGATATACCTTGGAAGTAGGGGGAAGAAGTGGGGTGAGGTGTGGCATGCTAATGCATGAAATTTACCTCTGCACAATTTTGTTGGTCCATATAGCCCATCGTATTAAAAAGTGCAATGTGATAGCAAATCCGCCATACAATTATGAGCCAAACCCTTAAGCGTGGGTCAAATTACATTACAAAAAAATGGAAAAAGTATTTACTGAGTGTTCAAATATTGTGGGTTTTTAATGTACAGGTACCTCCTCTTTCCATTTGTAATGATAATTGCCACGTTGGCTACCACAAGAGAAAGAAGGAAGGAGAGCCTTTTTGCTGTTACGATTGTATTCCCTGTCCTGCAGGCATGATTTCAAATGAGACAGGTAAGAAGTGTTATGTTTTCAAATGCTCTAACAGTGATCTAACAATGGTTGTCATTGCTGAAAAGAAGAGGCAGTTTGATACAATCATTTATGCATGCATATGATAGAGTAGTATGTATACTCAACAGAGCTGAGTAAAAATTTGAACGCTTACAGTAATAAATGTGTCCTACAAATGTTGCAAGTGTCATCCTGATAGCTGTAAAAATGACAGAGAAACAAGCCCTGGAAGTGTTTCCATTGGCATAAATGAGTGGGTTAATGAAACAAAATATTAATGAATTTTAAGCAAACCCCTCAAGTTAGTTTAGAAATACTTAGGAAACAAAACAGGGGGCATACTAAATTCATATTTCTAAAGGAAACTAATTTTTGGTATTTCGCACACCTCTTGTTCCGTCTCCCAGGAGCCTGATTTGCCTTACTTGCTTGAGGTTGCTCCCTCTTGCATTTTCTCCCAGGGCTGCTGCAGCTTTGCAAGAGCCTTGAAAGTTAATAGTATCAGAGTCTGCAAAGCCAGTCTGCAGGCCTCCTTTGCAGCTATTGGTTCAGAAAGGTATCTTTCTGGGTCTAGGGACCGCCTTTCCTCCCAGGGAAGAGATCTCCATTTTGGAATCTCTCCTGCCTTTTCAGTTTAGAGGAAAGACTTCAGACGTGCTGATGGTTAGGCAGGTAGCTCTGGGAAAACCATTGCAAAAACTATATATAAACTATACATTAAGTTAATATACATTATATATTGTGTATTAAGCTATATTAAGTTAATATAGATAGTATATTGTGTATTGAGCTATATACATAAATTATAGATAGGTTAATAGAAAAACTATTGAGAAAGTATTGAGTTTATTGAGAAAGAACTATTGAGTTAGATAGATAGTGTTGAACATTTGCCTCCAAAGCTAACTTTTCAGATTTTGAACAAATTTCCTTGATTTTGTGCTATTCAGTTCACTGCACATTCAATGAAATGGGTTATATTTACATTCCATCTGTCATTTCTTCTTTTCAGACATGGATACGTGTTTTGAATGCCCAGAAGGACAATACCCAAGCAATGATCAGCACGAATGCATTCCAAAATACATTATCTTCTTGTCTTACAATGGACCTTTGGGAGTCAGTTTAACCATTATTTCCCTCACCTTTATTTTTATCACAGCTTTGGTGCTTGGGATCTTCTTTAAGTACCGGGATACTGCAATAGTCAAAGCTAACAACCGCAGTCTGTCGTATGTTCTACTCATTTCTCTCCTCCTCTCATTCAGTTGTGCTTTCTTGTTCATTGGTCAGCCTAACCATCTCATATGTTTACTTAGAGATATTGCTTTTAATGTCATATTTTCAGTAGCTCTATCATGTGTGTTGGCCAAAACAATCACAGTGATTCTAGTTTTCAAGGCCACGACATCAGGGTCCAAAACGAAGAAATGGGTGGGCAAGCCACTGGTCAATTCTATTGTGTTTTCCTGTCCCTTGATTAAAACCATCATTTGTATAGTTTGCCTGATCATTTCTCCCCCATTCTTAGACTTTGATATGCAGGTAATGGCCAAAGGAATTCTCCTGGATTGTGATAATGATTCAGCTCTAATGTTCTATAGTTGCGTCAGCACTTTTGGTCTCTTGGCTATTGCAAGTTTCAGTGTGGCTTTCCTTGCCAGGAAGCTTCCTGACATTTTTAATGAAGCCAAGTTTATCACCTTCAGCATGGTGGCATTTTGTAGTGTATGGGTCACCTTTATTCCAGCCTACCTGAGTACAAAGGGAATATATCTGATAACTGTGGAGATCTTCTGCATCCTAGCATCAGGTGCAGCATTGCTCATATTTATATTTTCTCCTAAAATTTATATCATATTGCTAAAGCCTGAGCTAAACAACAAAAAGCAGTTAATAAGGACAAAAACTTGAAATGCTTAAATCCCCAAATAATCATGAGTGCATTATATAGTTAATTAAATTTCTTCCTAGTTTTCAATAAGGCTCAAAGTTCCCTCTTATATGTATACATCTCTGAATGACTTCTGTAAGTCAGTCTCTGAGATAGCTGTTGATTCCTGTGGTTTATTTATATTTAGTTATTTCCTACCCTATGTACAAAGATCCCTGATACCTAACAAGAAAGTCAGTTTAAACAGATGCAGAGGGGGTTTAGTCAAGATTTTTAGTATTTTGAACAGCATCAACAGTTTAAATTCAAACTGGAAACACTTCCCGTGTTGTTCAAACAAGAACGTTTTGGTACTCTGCTTGAAAGGTAATCTGATTTCTCCAAAAATCCACACTTGATATTTTTTCCAGTGGAAGTACTGAGTTAATATTGTTGCAGCTGATAGGAGAGATAATACCAAAAGTGATCCTTTGTTTGTGGAAGAAAAGTACAGTTTTATTTTCAGCTCAGACCCTGGCATGGAATCTCCTCCAAAAGCAAACCAGAGTGAGGATAAAGTCGTTGACTTTCCCTTATATACATCTTCAAATGCAGGCAAACAAAGAAACATGCTTCTACATATGTTAACATCATCACTACGTCACCTTAGGCATCATAGAAAGATTGAATTCTATTTTACTACATGAATTAGGCATGTCTCCATATATTTTTTTCTAAAGAGCAGATTGCAACAAGAGAGATACTAGTATTCAGCTTACACAGATCCATCAAGGGGCCTACTTTTGACTTGTCAGGAGGGAGGGAGAGAGACTCCTTACTTTTAGAAGTCATAAGGTATGGCCTGTACTAAGCTGTGCCAGGCCTCTAGAATTACAGATAACAGCCATCCCCCCTTCAGATCTCCTTCAGCATCCTTTTGTCCTGTTAGCTTCCTAATACAGACAGAATCTGATTTTTCTACATTTCAGTGCTTCTAATGTGCATACAACATATGTATAAATATCTATATTTCCGATATGTCCTCATCAATACTGCAATAATTCTCACATAGCTCCAGATCTGAGAAGGCTTTATTCAAGAGAAGGTTCATGAGTCTTCAAATTCTATATGATTCTTGCTTGTTTGTTTGTATTAATAAGCTGCCTTTTCCAGAGTGGGACCCTAGGCAGCTTAAAAAACAATGTTAAAAATGTTTTAAAAAACACATATTGCTCGATATAAAACAATTAAAATCATATAGTATGTGAAACATGCTGTTACCTGGAATAACTGTCATTCTAAGAAATGATTACCACCTCAGCAATTTTCAAATTAGGATCATGTTGATTTCTTCCCAAAGTCCCTAAGGAATTCTATATGCCACTAGCAGAACTGAAAAATAAGCTTTGAAATTGCTACTAATATCCCCTACGCCTGCAGAATTCATAGTCTGGACAGAGTTCTGTCAACACCATTTGCTCTTGTTTTCAACCAAGTAAATATCCATGTTCAACAGACTGTGTTGCAGAACTGAATGGCTGAACCACAAAAGATGGATTGTTTCTCTGAACGCTTATTTTCTTCAAAGCTGGTGGTGTTTATGACGTTGGTTTTGGTGTTGCTCCCAGTGGGCATATGCAAGATTCTTCCTGTTCCTAAATGTGCCGTCAGCAAGCATCTGCCTATTCTTTATGAATATTATCATGCAGGAGATCTGATCATTCCTGGAGTCCTTTCTCAGCTCCACATCACTTATGAAGAGAGAGATTTCAGGAAAGAGCCCAATCAGCTGTCCATTGAGGAAGTATCGTAAGCATTGAATGTTTAGACCATATGATTTGTCAATTTCCCCTTCGCAGTTTCCTTTAAAGCATCTGTCTTGTTTTATAAATAATCTTTCTGGTTTATAAAGATATGCTTTCGAGTCATTAAGTGACAATCATTTGGTGACAGTTTTGAACACTGATCATTGTGAATGTGTTACATGTATTAGCTGCCACGTGCCAACCAGATTATCTATGTTGGGTGTTTGTACTTTGCTTCAATGACTACTAAAAATTGCAATTTCCCCATATTCACCACTCCAGGATGTATATAATTATGGAGTTATGAGTGAGTTGGAGCTCACTGAATAGTATACACAATACAATTGGTTAAGTCTTTGAAAAATCACAAATATCTCTTCCCTAAACTATGGCTTTACAATATGTCATAATGCAATGTTTTATCAATCAAATAATAGGTAAAAGATAAAGTTTTTCTCCTGACAGTAAGTCCAGTCGTGTCCAACTCTGGGGGTTGGTGGTCATCTCCATTTCTAAGCTGAAGAGTTGGCATTGTCCATAGACACCTCCAAGGTCATGTGGCCAGCATGACTGCATGGAGCACTGTTACCTTCCCGCTGGAGTGGAACCTGTTGATCTACTCACATTTGCATGTTTTCGAACTGCTAGGTTGGCAGAAGCTGGGATTAACAGTGGAAACTCACACTGCTCCCCATATTCAAACCGGCTACCTATCGGTCGGCAATTTCAGTAGCTCAGTACTTTAACCCACTGAGCCACCGGGGTAATAATCTGACATGTAATTGTTATATGTAAAGTAGATGTTTTGATGTGTGGCATATAATTCTCATTACAGAGAAATGACACAATTTTACCAGCACATCCTGGCCTTGGTGTTTGCTGTAAAGGAGATAAACGGGAATCCCCAGATCTTGCCAAATGTCACTGTGGGCTTCCATGTCTATAATAACAATTTTTATCCAAGTTGGACCTATCTGGCCACAATGAAACTTCTCTCCACTTGGGACAGATTTGTCCCAAACTACAAATGTGATGAGCAAAAGAGCTTGCCAGCAGTCATTGGGGGACCAAACTCTAACATTTGCTCCCACATGGCAGACATCCTGGGCATCTACAAAATTGCTCAGGTAAGCGGGCCCCCTTAGAACATGGATAGTAGAAGGAATTGTGGAGAAATTTAGCCATGCCTCCTTCTCCAAGCCACCTGCCCTGAGACTGAGTGTGCCTTCCCCATAGTAATATAGTGTGAGGATAGGGTCCATGTTATTTCAAGGACTATATCTTCCTTTATGAGTCTACTAGCTTGGGTGCCCGGCGGTGCCTGGGTTATTTGAAAAAGGCATTGTTTGTTTTGGGGTGTTAGATAATATCATTAAGTTAATTAGAGACACTATTTATTAGAAAAATGCCAGTTTTAGATTTTGTTTTTTATGAATGCTCCAATTAGAAAATGCATAAGGATGTGGGTGAAGTGCAATTCCCAGAATCGTGGGTCAATCCTCCTCAAACCAGGCCTGTATGCACAGTTGGTCATGTTGGGGGGGGGGGGGGGTGTGCCAAGTTTGGTCCAGATCTGTCTTCAGGTGGGTTCAGTGCTCTCTGGATAAGTGTGAACTACAACTCCCATATGCTAAAGGTAGTCCAGGTCCATTATTGATGCAGGGTGTACTACAACTTCCATCTTGTTTGAGTTCCGCAAATCCCTCCAGTCTGTTCAGTTGCTGATCAATTCTTCTATGTTTGCTATGTGCCCTTGATAGGGAGATACTGGAAATATAGATATATTTATACATATATTGTATGTCCTTTAGGACCACTGAAATGTCAGGAAAAAATCAGGTTCTCTCTGTATTAGAAAGCCAAGCTGATAGGACAAAGGGAAGCTGAAGTATTTGTGTCCAAGGCAAGAGGCGGGTGAACATTCCAGGAGGGGGGAGATAAGGAAGGCCTGGCACAAATAGAGGTAAAAGTAAAGAGTAAGGTTTAGGAAAAAATATATAGAGACATTAGGCCTGGCTAACAACGGAAAAATTTGTTTCTAAAATCGATTTGTATTTGGGGGGGTTTTTTGTTTCAATATTTAAAATAATTACAAAATTTTCCTTTTAAAAAGTTCGATATTTACGAAATTTCGTAAATGGTAAAAAATTTATGAATCGATTTCCGAAACATTAATGAATCGATTCGTTAATGGCGGAGGCAACCGCGAAATACGCTAAAAAAACCTCCAAAACCTTCCCTCTCCCTCTGTTGTTGACTGTTGGTGTGATATTATAATTTTTTTTCACTAATTAAACCATAAAACTGGCCCAGACATGCGGAAATAATAACGAAACGACCTCAAAACAATAATGAAACGAATACAATATCGAAATACGAAGCATTTACAAAACGTTTTTGAAAATTCGTTTTTTTAAATAATTGCTCCAGAATGGTTTGTTATCGTTTTGTAATTGAAAAAATTAACGAATTATTAACGAATTACGAATTAACGAAACGAAACCGCCCAGCCCTAAGAGACATGCCTCTTGCATGTTGGAAAGTAACATTTGATATTTCTATGATGACATAGTGATGATGTTAACGTACGCAGAAGTATGTTTCTTTATATGCCTGCATTTGAAGATGTATAAAAGGCAAAGTTAACACTTTTATCCTCGCTCTGGTTCACTTTTGGATGAGAGTCCCACCAGAGTCTCAGCTGAAAATAAAAACGTATTTTTTCAAGGATCGCTCTTGGTGTTATCTCTCCTATCTGCTGCTACACTGTAGGAAAGGGTAGGAAAGGGTTAATGGAGAGGCAGTGGGTGGAGTCATGCAAATTCCACACAAGGAACCCTGGGATGCCTGCCTGTGGTGGAGGAAACACATCAAATCTAGGATGAAATTCTCCCTGAATGAAAGCATTCCTCGGGTAGTGGGCCATAGTGTTTGGGGAGGACATTGGCAGTGTTTGGGCTACATTTTCA
Organism: Anolis sagrei; assembly: GCF_037176765.1. NCBI lineage: Eukaryota > Metazoa > Chordata > Lepidosauria > Squamata > Anolidae > Anolis > Anolis sagrei. The sequence goes on along the minus strand of NC_090026.1, from coordinate 12,218,376 downwards.
TGGCATTTGCTATAACCTGCAATGTCAGTTGAAGGTGTACCTTTGGAGGCTTCTCAGCATTTGGAACTATAGGCTGTTTGTGGAGGCTGGAGGTTATCTGTGTAAGTGGACACCTCCACCACATACACAACACATTTTTTCACTTTTATTATATTAAGTGGAACTATAGGCTGTTTGTGGAGGTCGGAGGCTATCTGTGTAAGTGGACACCTCCACCACATACAGGAATCTGAGATGGTGGACATCCCCTGAAGATTCTAGAGCTCTAATCTAGCTATCTAGTTATACATACACATAATATATAAAAGTGAAAAATGTGTATTTTTTCACTTTTATTATATTATATGTATGTGTATGTATAACTAGATAGCAAGATTAGAGCTCTCGACTCTTCAGGGGATACCCACCATCTCAGATTTGTGTAATAGAACCAAGGAAGAGGGCCTCCTCAGTGAATGCTCCCAGACTTTGAAACTCCCCCCTTTAAAAGTCCATCAAATTAAAACATTTTTATGCTATCAGAGTTTTACAAACTGATGAGGGGGGAGGGAATTAATGCTGTGTGTGCATGTGAGTGCTTGCACACACACACCTATATGTTGACAGATCTGAAACCTTTCATTTTATTTTTCTTTGGCTTTTTTCCAGCTCATATATAGCTCTGCACCAGAACAGAATGACAAAAATAACGCTGCCTTCTTCCACTGGATGTTCCCAAATGGGAATAAACAATACTTGGGGCTTCTCCAATTGTTGCTGCATTTTAGGTGGACATGGATTGGAGTGATCTATGAAAATGTTGAGAGTTTGCAGACATTTGTGCTAAAACTTCTTCCATTGTTTTTCCAGAACGGTGTCTGCTTTGACATCATTGAGAAATTACCAGACTGGAGTTTAACCAATGATGCCACTGAGATGATAACCAATTGGGTTATGATCTTTAAACTTGTATTCAACAGTACAGCCAGTGTCATGATCTTTCATGGTGAGGTTCAAAGCATGGCCAAGTTAAGAACTGTAGAAAACTTTTTAAAATTTGAAGGCATACCTATTCAAGACAAAGGAAAACTTTGGATTATGACAGGGGACACCGATTTCACATCATCACTCTTTCATAGATCAATGGGCATACAGTTCCTCCATGGTGCTCTATCATTTATTACTCATTCAGAGGAGGTGTTAGGATTCAGGCAGTTTCTGCAGACAAGAAACCATACATCAGAAAAAGGAGATGGGTTTGTTAGGGCTTTCTGGAAAGAGGCATTTGGTTGCTTGTTCTCTGGCCCTGCCATAGATGATCTAAATGAGAACACCTGCACTGGAGATGAGAAACTGGGAACTCTTCCAAGCTCTGTTTTTGAAATGAGCATGACTAGCCACAGCTATGCCATTTATAATGCTGTCTATGCCCTGACACATGCTTTCCATGCCATGCATTCATCCCCATCAAATAGAAGAACAGTGCTGACTGGAAGGAGAGAGAGTATGTTAACACAGCAGTCTTGGCAGGTAATGTCTTTAAGCAGAAGATATAACCATTAATGCAACAATGATTCTGTCTCCCAAAACTGGGGTTTTTTTCAACTGTGGCTACTAGGAGTGTGCATAATTTCGTTTTTGATTCATATTTTGGGTCAAATTTGTTAAATTTGTGCATACAAATCGATATTAGAAACATGCAGGAAAGATGGGGGGATTTAGAATTTTTTGCTAAGATTCTGTAATAATAATAATAATAATAATAATAATAATAATAATAATAATAATCTTTATTTATACCCTGCCACCATCTCCCCAAAGGGGACTCGGGGCAGTTTACATGAGGCCAAGCCCAGTAATACATTACAGCAAAATAGATACAGAATGACAAAAATACCATCACAATAAAATAAGTAAAAACATCAAAGTACAATAAAACAGTGCAAAATAACAAAATGAAAAATCAAACCCAATGGGCGGGCCAAACGTATGACATAAAATGATAAAACTATGGATGAGATAAAAACAAAAAAGGTATCTTTGTAAGGGAGGAACTCGTAGGGGATGGAATAGTGGAGACAGGCCATCAGAAAGATGGAGGGAAGTGCAATATGAGGACAACATCATGGGAGGAACAAGAAGAAAGAAGTATATGGTCACTCTCCAAAGGCACAACGAAAGATCCAAATGTTTAAATGCTTCTTGAAGGCTGTAACATTCGGATGCCTCCCAAGGTCAGTTTAATTTTCAGTATAACCATTAAACAACTTTGGTAAAGCCAAGAGAACATAAAGTATGTTAAAAACCAATCATTTTTCTTTGGCCCAATCACCATAAGGAAGGCCCTGGGGGCGGGACTACAGTTAATGAGTGGGAGACTAAGAACACAGCCATCTTAAATGTAGTTTTGGAAGGCGATGTCCCCTATGACAGTGTGTTGCCACGGCTGTGCCAGGAGATTTGAATTTCTTTTTCTTGCACTGCTAGTTTGCATGAATTTATTTAGCCATGCATTTTGCAATAAGGTAGCTTCCCTCAGGTTGCAATCATAGGTCCAGCAACCTGAGAAACATCGTTAGAGCCTTTAGGCCCACCCCTTTCCCCAGGGTTTTGGAGGGAAAGGAGGCCCTTTGTTTAGTCTCACTGTTGGAAGCCTTACAGCAGGACATGCACAAAAGCTTCATTTCTGCATTTGTGCAGCTTCCCACCTGCACAAAAGCTTCATTTCTCACAGCTTTGCTGGGGGGGGGGGGGGAGGAAAGGTTCCACAGCTCTTGCTGGGGGTTAAAGAAATAGCTCCACAGCTCTGCTGGGGAGTAAAGAAATCGTTCCTACAGCCTTCGTGGAGAAACTAAAGGACACCTTTCAGCTTGGCAGATCTTCAGGAACCTTGCCTGGTAAGGGACCACTCGGGCTATCCATAAAGCAGCTTAGAGCCGGGAGTAGGGGCTTCACGCCATCAAGGTAACAAGAGATTGCCCAGGGAGGGGTCAAAGGATTTCCCTAAGGAAGAAAGGAACAGTTTACCACTAGTTGCCTGCCCCCTTGTTGACAGATTGAGGAAGCTACCAGTTTTCCAAAGTTATAAAGTGTTTAATTCATTTGTTTGAAGATTTAAGCCCAAATAAATAACTTTGTTGGACATATATTGAGCCTCAATAGAACTTTGTATTGGGAAATCTAAAGGGCCCTTCAGCTGAGGCACCCTGGTGTCCCATTGGGCATACAGAGAGCACATCCTGTAAACATACATTATTACAGGCCCAGCATGCGACAACACAGGCAGAGAATACAAAAGGCCCTGCCCTAAACTACATTTCCTGGGATGCAATGCTCAGTATTAGGTTGCAGCAGCCAGCTGTTTAGAGTTGATCTAATAATAATAAACAAAATTATTGAATCTGCAAAGCAGACTAAAGTAAGTAAGTAATAGTATAAATCTGTGCTAACTTGAAGTTATGTGGTTGCATGCCATAGAGACAGACATTCAAGGAAATTGCTGCTTTCACATTTTGGGGAAATAAATTGTTTCTGTTAAACATTTTAAAATCTCCAAAAATCTGTAAATATGTTAAGCTGGAGATTGATGCCCTGGTTTTCTTGTGCATTGCAGATAAAATTCAAGTACATAGGTCTTGTAGGTTTTTTGGGGGGAAAGGTTGTTTATAAAAACTTTGAAAATTCCCCAAAAATCTTTGGATAAGTGAAATGTTCTGAAATTTGGTGTGCTAACAATGATAAATGTGTTCTACCATTGTAGCAAGTTTCACTCCAATGGCTGTTAAAATGAGGGATAAAGGAACCCCTGAAGCTTCCCCAATTATAGCAATTTAATTATGTGCATGCACAATTACTGGAATGACATAATAATGAAATTTCGTTACTCTTATTATAGTAACAAATTTTTCACAAACTATACTTTAGAAACACTTTAGAAAAAAACCAACAGCTTGAAATGACCTTTGAACCATTTATTAAATATATCTTACCTTCTTTGTGACTACCATCATCTCTTACCAATGTTCATACTAAAGAACCTTGTAGCACCTTTCAGACCTGGAGATGTAATAAGAATATCATTCTTAACATGACTAAGGGGAATTTGTTATCGTTTTCCCCAAAAGCCGAGAGAGTGTGAGTTGTGAAATGTCTCCCCATAGACTTCTGTGGTAGAGCATCAGTTCAAAGTCTGGTCTCCCAGAGTTCTAGTCCAACACTGAATATATGCTACGTTTCCCCCTTTAGATCCCTCACTACCTGAGAAGTCTGTCATTCAACAATAGTGCTGGGGAGGTTTCCTTTGACCAGAATGGAGAAGTCGTTGGTGGGTACGATATTGTCAACTGGGTCACATTCCCAAATCTGTCTTTCCTTCGTGTTAAAGTTGGGAGTATAACTTCACAGGCTTCCACAGACATATCGCTTACCATCGATGAAGATGCCATTGAATGGCCCAGCAGGTTTAACCAGGCAAGGTCTATATACAGGTTCACAGTGTGTGTTGGTGTTTAAAAGATCTTATTATTTGAATGCTCAATAATTCTGTCTTTTGGAATGCGATACAAATTCATTGCAGTCATTTATACAAATATTAACAAATGGCTTCATATTAAGGTTGGAAAAAATGATTTTTTAAACAACCTTATAGCTAAAAGTAAAAGTTTCCCCTTGACATTAAGTTTGGTTGTATCTGACTCTGGGGGTTGGTGCTCATCTCTATTTCTAAGCCATTGTCCATAGACACCTCATAGAATCATAGAATCAAAGAGTTGGAAGAGACCTCGTGGGCCGTCCACTCCAACCCCCTGCCAAGAAGCAGGGATATTGCATTCAAATCACCCCTGACAGATGGCCATCCAGCCTCTGTTTAAAAGCTTCCAAAGAAGGAGCCTCCACCACACTCCGGGGCAGAGAGTTCCACTGTTGAATGGCTCTCACAGTCAGGAAGTTCTTCCTCATGTTCAGATGGAATCTCCTTTCTTGTAGTTTGAAGCCATTGTTCCATGTCCTAGTCTCCAGGGAAGCAGAAAACAAGCTTGCTCCCTCCTCCCTGTGACTTCCTCTCACATATTTATACATGGCTATCATGTCTCCTCTCAGCCTTCTCTTCTTCAGGCGAAACATGCCCAGCTCCTTAAGCTGCTCCTCATAGGGCTTGTTCTCCAGACCCTTGATCATTTTAGTCACCCTCCTCTGGACACATTCCAGGTTGCCAATATCTCTCTTGAATTGTGGTGCCCAGAATTGGACGCAGTATTCCAGGTGTGGTCTAACCAGAGCAGAATAGAGGGGTAGCATGACTTCCCTGGACCTAGACACTATGCTCCTATTGAAGCAGGCCAAAATCCCATTGGCTTTTTTTTGCCACCACATCACATTGTTGGCTCATGTTTAACTTGTTGTCCACAAGGACTCCAAGATCTTTTTCACTCGTACTGCTCTCGAGCCAGGCCTCATCCCCCATTCTGTATCTTTGCATTTCGTTTTTTCTGCCTAAGTGAAGTATCTTGCATTTGTTCCTGTTGAACTTCACTGTTGAACCTCCAAGTTCATGTGGCTGACATGACTGCATGGAGTGCTGTTACCTTCCTGCAGAAGCGGTATCTATTGATCTACTCACATTTGCATGTTTTCGACCTGCTAGGTTGGCAGAAGCGGGGGCTAATAGCGGGAGCTCACCCTGCTCCCTGGATTCGAAACACCAGCAAGTTCAGTAGCTCAGCAATTTAACTCACTGCACTACCAAGGGCTCCTAAAAACTGCTATACTTTTCAAAAATCCCAAATGTTGTTCAGAATGGAACTCTCCATACCAAGTAAGGGGGATAAGAATCATTAGGATAAAAACCAATAATCATGCTAAAAACACCCTAAAAACGAGTGATTTGTCGGCTTTGAGAAAGGTTCAGGAGTTGCATGTGGGGGTCTGAAGGAGATATTTGCATAGTTTCCCCCATTTTGCTCCACTCACAATAAAGGATTGCATGCAGCCCATTGCTGGAATTTACTCACCTCTGGTTTAAAGGGAGACAAGTGAGGAAAACTGTAAATAAGTACGTATATAGATGAAAGTATATCTCTGTGACACTCATGCCGACCTTTTAAAAAATATATTGATGAGCAAGAAAAAAAATTAAAAGACTAAAGGTGAAACCTTCATAGCCACATTTAAACATCCCTTGGCCTAGGGTGATGTCTTTTTTCCCGGTCATAGCAGATTGATTGGAGAGTGTGGGATGCTAACCAATACCAGTAGTCTGAGGGCCCATCCACAAAGTCATTTAACCCAGAACATGAAGACAGAAAATCCCACAATGTCTGCTTTGAACTGAGTTATCTAAGTCCACATTGCCATATATTCCACTTCAAAGCAGATAATGTGGGATTTTATTCAGCTGTGTGGAAGGGACCTGAGAACTTGATCTGTGCAAGCAGACAACCTGTTGTTTGATGTGTTGTCGAAGGCTTTTATGTCTGGAGTCACTGGGTTGCTGTGAGTTTTCCAGGCTGTATGGCCATGTTCCAGAGACATTCTTTCCTGACGTTTTGCCCACATCTATGGCAGGCATCCTCAAAGATTGTGAGGTCTGTTGGAAACTAGACAAGTGAGGTTTTTATATCTGTGAAATGTCCAGGGTGGAGAAAGGACTCTTGTCTGCTTGAGGCAAGTGTAAATGTTGCAACTGGCCACCATGATTAGCATCGAATGACCTTACAGCTTCAAAGCCTGGCTGTTTGCTGTCTGGGGAATCCTTTGTTGGGAGGTGTTTCCTGGCTCTGATTGATTCTTGTCTGAATTTTCACATTCTACAATTATATAAACCTCACTTGAGAAGTTTCCAATAGACCTCACACACTCTGAAGATGCCTGCCATAGATGTGGGCAGGAGAGAATGCTTCTGGAACATGGCCATACAGCCCGGAAAACTCACAGCAACCCAACCTGTTATTGCGGATGTTTTCCATAAAGCTGACATATTTACATCTGTCATTTATGAACAGACACGTCCACGTTCACTGTGTAATGACTATTGCCCCTCGGGATACAGAAGAGCAAAGAAGGAAGGGAAGCCATACTGTTGCTATGATTGCCTTCCATGTCCTAAAGGGGAGATTTCCAATCAAACAGGTAAGAGATGTGGGTTTTCTCCAGCACTTCCACTTCAAGGCAGACAATTACCGAATCAAAACTTACTTGCATCAAGCCAGGGGCCATTACAATTGCAGTTGACCCTTAGTATCTGCTGCATTTTGGTTCCAGATCCCCACAATTCCATGGATACCAGAATTCATAGATGTTTGAGTTCTATTATATGCAGTAATATAGGAAAATTATGTCTTTTGTAAAAATGATAAAATCAGAAATCTTTTGGATTTTTTAAATATTTTCAGACAATGAACAGTTTAATCTATGGATGCAAAATCAGTGCACATTGAGAAAAATGAGAAACATAATAATAATAATAATAATAATAATAATAATAATAATAACAACAACAACTACTACTACTACTTTATTTATTTATATTCTGCCCTATCTCCCCAGAGGGACTCAGGCCAGATTCTAAACATGAAAAACGCAAACATTCAATGCCCGAACAGAACAACAATGCACCCATAGTAAAAAAAATTAGCAACCTGACGTATAAAAACAAATTATGACAACTATAAATTAATTAATAAATAAAACCGAAACTTGTTAGATCAGACATAAGACAAAACATCAGACGTGAAACAGAAGCATCAATTTCCCAATTCCTTGGGGGCAAATAGATTGATCATTGCTCAAGATACCTATTGAGCTAGTGGTGCAAACAGGGCACGGACACAGTTGGTAGCTATTAATGAGAGGCATAACGGTAGTATTACAAACTACTCTTCCTCCTCCTCGTAAGCCCTTCCTCCTCCTCGTAAGCCAGTGAGCAAAGATACATCTTTAGCTGTTTCTTGACGGTGGGGAGGGAAGGGCCATTTTTAGCTCCTTAGGAAGGGAGTTCCAGAGGTGTGGGGCAGCCATGGAAAGGCCCTTCCTCTCGTTCCCACCACCCATGCTTGAGACGGGGGTGGGACTGAGAGGAAGACCTCCTCCAATGACCGCAGTGTCTGGGTCAGCCTATAGTGGGTGAAACATGAAAGCTTATTGGTCCCATCCATTTCTAAAACAGATCTCTGGTACTAAAGTAGATATCATCAGCATGACAAAAGTTCCTTAAAATACATATAAGATAACAAGAGAGATCACACAGTTTAAAACTCAGGATTTGACTGTGCCCTTCTGGCAGCACCAACTGCTAAAATATTATTTATTGTGACAATGGGTTTGTGATCCTCAAGCAGTCATGCAAGCAGCCATTTCCCTAAGCATGTGTAGCTTTTGCTAACTTACACAGATAACTATCTTGGGCACATCTAGGAGCCCCATTGGCGCAATGAATTAAACCCTTGTGCTGGCAAGACCAACAGGTCGGAGGTTCAAATCCAGGGAGAGTGCAGATGAGCTCCCTCTGTCAACTCCCCATGTGGGAACATGAGAGAAACCTCCCACAAGGATGGTAAAACATCAAAACATTCGGGCATCCCCTGGGCAACATCCTTGCAGATGTCCAGTTCTCTCACACCAGAAGCAACTTGCAGTTTCTCAAGTCGCTCATGGCATGAAAAAAAATCTTGAACATGATTACAAAATAGACGTGGACAAATGTCAGTCCTGAAGGTGTTTTGGACTATGACTCTCACAGTTCCTAACAACCAGTAAGCTGGCTGGGATTTCTGAGAGCTGAAGTCTGAAACACCTGGAGGGCCAAAGTTTGCCCATGGCTGTTATACAACTTTTGGATGGGAAAACACAGAGCAGCAAATGTAGACAAGATGGAAGCAGCAATAACCTCAGCCTTGTATACATGTCTCCTCTCAGCCTTCTTTTTCTGCAAGCTAAACATGCCCAGTCGTTTCAGTCGCTCCTCATTGAGTTTGTTCTCCAGACTCTTGATCCTTTTAGGCGCCCTCCTCTGGACACATTCCGGCCTGTCAACATCTCCCTTCAATTGTGGCGCTCAAAATTGGACACAGTGTGATTCCCGATGTGGTCTGACCAAGTGGTAGTATGACTTCCCTGGATCTGGACACTATACTCCTATTTATGAAGGTCAAAATCCCATTGACTTCTTTAGCCTTCGCATCACATTGTTGGCTCATGTTTAACTTGTTGTCCACAAGGACTCCAAGGCATTTTTCATATGTACTGCTGTTGAGACAAATCTGAGCTTTGTTTTATGGGAATACTCATCATATGACAATCAAGGATGTAAATTTCATCTAAATGTATATTTATATTCCAGACATGGACAGCTGCTCTCAGTGTCAAAGAGGTTATTATCCAAACAAGAACCAAGACCTTTGCATTCCAAAAGTTATAATCTTCTTGTCTTATACTGAACCTTTGGGGATTGGTTTAGCAACTTCTGCTGTTGCCCTCTCTTTCATTACTGCTCTGGTGTTAGCAATCTTTGTGAAGTACCACAACACACCCATTGTGAAAGTGAACAATCGGATGCTCTCCTACACCCTTCTCATCTCCCTCCTGCTCTCCTTCCTCTGCACTTTACTATTCATTGGACAACCTCAGAAGATGACCTGTCTCCTCCGACAAACAGCTTTTGGAATTGTCTTCTCTGTGGTTATTTCTTGTTTGTTGGCCAAAGCCATCACAGTTGTGGTAGCTTTTATGGCCAATAAGCCAGGATCTAAGTTGAAAAAATGGATAGGGAAAAGGCTAGCCATATCCATTATTCTTTTGTGCTCCTTTACTCAAGTCATGATTTGTACACTAAATTTGGCAACCTCACCACCATTCCCAGATTCTGACACAGATTCATTCATTCAGAATAATGTATTGGAATGCAATGAAGGATCTGGAATGATGCTTTATTGTGTCCTTGGCTTTATGGGCTTCCTGGCTATTATCAGCTTCATTGTGGCTTTCCTAGCACGGAAGTTACCCGACAGCTTCAATGAAGCCAAGTTTATCACCTTCAGCATGTTGCTGTTTTGCAGTGTCTGGTTTACCTTTGTTCCAACCTACCTTTCCAGCAAAGGCAAATACATGGTGGCTGTGGAGATCTTCTCCATCTTGGCTTCCAGTGCTGGGTTACTAGGTTTTGTATTTTTCTCTAAATGCTATATTATCATCTTCAGGCCTGAGCAAAACAAAAGGGAGCAGCTAATGAAAAGAAAAGGTTAGAAAATGCTTATTCTCTTCCATTATTGACACGGGAATATTTCTGATTTTAGTGAGGCAGCGTAAGGAGGTTGCTTACAATAGATTTTTAGACACTTCTAAAGGTTGAAAGCTGGAGCTTTATGTAGCACCACAGCCCCCGTTCATGCTGTCTTCACTCTGTCTTTTCTTCTCCTTTGCTTCAGTTTCCCCAATAGTGTAGATACCTTTGTTTGTAGTAGTTTTGGGTGGAATTTAAAATCCCCCCAGAGGTCAGCCTTAGTTGGTCTATTCCATTTCCCTGTATAGAGCTTTCTGGCTAGACTTCTCCTCTTTCTACAGCAGAACTACTATGACTTAGGCTTGGGATTGTCTGGTAACTCTAGGCCTAGCAATCCAAAAACAGGCATCCTTAGCACTTGCGTTCAGCAGTATTTTTATACCAGAAGTCCAAAGGTCAACAGACACTTATGACCAGCTTAAGCTTCTCAAGAAAGAAGATTAAGACAGTTTATAACCATTGCTTTGCACCAGAGAGATTACTGCAGCCAGCAAAGGCTCCTTTTGTAATGTATTGTTTTAAGTTACCTTATGATAGCCCCAGGTGGAGTTAACCCTTTATTCATCTTGTTTGCAGTAAACCCATTTGGTTATCTTTTCACCTTGCCTAAAGTGCCTCTGTGTGTTGAAGGGTCTTAATCTTAATAGAAGGTATACTGGTAGTCACCAAGTAAAGCCAGACACTATAATTTTCTCAAAGTCTTGGGCGTGCCATCACACACACTGTGATATAATGCATGTCAAGGCTGTTAAACTCCATTATGAGACTGCATCATATGACCATGCAGATGGGGACATAGATGAATTAATTCTACAAAGTACAATACACTGGATAATTTTGCACAACGGACAGGAACTGAATGCTTGGGAGCTGTTAACAAGCTTCTGTAGTCTTTGTGCCTCTTTCATGAAAACACTATAATGAAATCTATTTTGAAGAAGAAGAAAGAAAGATAAAATGACATGATAACCTATAGCAAAGGGTTCACTTGACAGAAAGGAGAAAAGTACGACTTCGATCCACAAGTGACGTCTCAGTTCTGTTTTTGTGGCTTGCAATGACTTGGGACTCACTGAAAGTGATGGGAATCCCAAATGAAAAAATGGTGGGGAAATGATTGATAAATTCCATTGTTCTTTTTTGTCTAATAAAAAGAATGGTTGAAATAAAGTTTTTCCTACTGTCCTGTATTTCCTGACTGGTTTCTGAGTGAGTATATACAGTGGTCCCTCACTTATCGCAGGTGTTATGTTCCAGAACCACCCGCAATATGTGAAATTCTGCAAGGTAGGGACGCCCCCTCACCTTCCCTCCTCACCTTCCTTACCTTTCTCTTCCTCCTCCTCATCACCGCCTGGGCCTGTTGCTGCTGCTTGGTCCACACGATGCTTCCTCAATCGTGGGGCCCAAGCAGCAGCAAGAGGTCCTTACCTTCTTGGGCTTCTCCCAGGTGGCGATGAGGGCTTCTCCCAGATGGCGATGAGGAGGAGGAAGAGGAAGGTAAGGAGGGTGAGGGGGCGGCTCTTTTCTCCTCACTCGCCTTACTTTCCTCTTCCTCCTCTTCGTTGCCACCTGGGCCTCTTGCCACCCTTTGGGTCCCACACCACCTCCTCAATCCTCCACATTCCCTCACTAAATTCTTTTTTTAAAAAAAACCCCACAAAACAGCAAGTCCACGCTAAGCCAACTGCGAAGTAGCGAGGGACCACTGTAGTGGGCTATTTCTAAGTTTCACTTTCAGAGGAACATTGGGAAGGATTCCTACTCCAGTAGAGCTTTGATTATCATGGGAATAGAATAGAATAGAATAGAATAGAATAGAATAGAAAGAATTGAATGGTATTGTATTTTACAAAAAGCTTAAATGTGGGCCTCCTTAAAGGCAGAGCGCTAATCTGAAAGGGCCTGCTAGACATGTTACTGTCTGATCAACCACAAAGCATAGAGTGGTTGCAGTGGGAAAGTCTTGAAGGCTGGTATGGTAAATCTGGGAATGGTGGCATACGGCTCAGCCTAGCACATATCCACATGGAGGCCCATTAGATTAGGTTGAGGTATAATAATAATAATCATCATCATCATCATCATCAACATCATCATCTTGATTTAATACCCTGCCACCATCTCCCCAATGGGGACTCGGGACAGCTTCCATGAGGCCAAGTCCAACAGCATATTACAATAAAGTAAAACCAAAACACAATAACAACACAATAAAATACATTCAACATATGAGTGCAAAGACAATAAAGCAAAATCATACACTGTGAAATAAAATAACATAACAATGAGCGGGCCACACGTGCAAGATAAAAATAAAGGTGCTAAAAATACTAAAATCAGGATGAGATAGGGATGGAGCAGATTGTTTGTGGGGGAGAAACTCGTAAAGGAACTGGGTCATAAATATAGATCTTCATAAAGGTGGGGAATATACTCTGGGGACAGAAACTGTTGAGGGGGAGCAACTGTGTATGATAATATGGCTATTTTTCAAAAGCGCATTGGAAAAAACAGTTTTTTAGATCCCTCTTGAAAATTTCTAAGGTGGGCCAGACCTGTGACTTCAAGGGGAATGCGACCCCGTCCAGTACAGGTTGCCACCCAATACCCCAGTCAGACAAGCGACTGACCTGGAGGACCTCTGTCTTGTCAGGATTGATCCGCAGCTTGCTTGTCCTCATCCAGATTGTCACAGCGGCCAAGCACTGGTCCAGTATACAAGGGGCTTCCTTGGAATCTGGTCTTGGCATGAATATTAAAGTCTCCCAAAACTATAAGTTGTTGGAAGCCCAAAGCCGAGACCACTTCTGCTAGTTCAGACAGGGAAACTGCTGGGTTGTGGGGTGGATGGTACAACAGCAGAATCCCCAGGCTGTCTCAAGCTCCAACTTTCAAGTAGACACACTCAAACCTAGAAGATTGCGGAATGGTGCATCTGATCAGGGCAATGGACTGCCAAAAGATTACCGCAACCCCTCCTCCCTGTCCCTCGGACCTAGCCTGCTGATGCACCCCGAAGCCCAGTGGACAGAGCTGGGTGAGATTTACCTCATCCAGTTCGTCCAACCATGTCTCGGTGATGCACGCCAAATTCGCCCCCTCATCCAGGATCAAATTCTGAATGACAGAAGTCTTCCCATTGATGTACCTGACATTCAGGAGCAGGATCTTAAGTCCAGGGAGTCTGTTGTGGAGACTACCACACCTATCCTTCTCCAGGGTCGCAAGAACTCTGCTGCGCTTCTCCCTGGGTAAAGAGTGACCGGTCTTCCTCCTTCCCCATATCACCTGAATGGCTTCCAACCCACATGAAACCACTCCCTCCTGGTGGATAGGTTGAGTGAAACTATGTTCTGAGGGGGTCAGTCAACTCTCCAGAAAAGGAGAGTCACCTAGTGAATTCATCTGGCTAGGGAGAGAAGATATCTCCACTGGAGATAGGGAGAAAGAGTCATCTGGTGTTGAGAGGGGGCAAAACAAGGGAAGCGTCTGTGGGTGGGGTTGGGTATTAGGACTGGCAGAAATGGAAATTAGGGAGGGGGGTCTCAAAAAGGAACTCTCCTGAGAGGGGCACAGCAGATGGGCTTTCTACCCTATTTCTAGGGGTGGTTTGATTCTGCGATTGCGACCTCAGCCCAGAAACCAAAGGGCGGATCAATGGATCTACTAACACCCTTCTAAAAGTAATGCCCCATTGCTTTACTTGAGGCCCAAGAGAGAACAACTCCTCCACTAACAGTCTGTCTTCCAACGAAATCAGAAGGCATGAGGAGCGGTCCTGAGATTGATAGTCTCTATAAAGCCAGTCAATGGTCTTGATCTTCACTTCTGGCCAGCTTATAGATAATATTTGGGATAGAGACCTTTGGACAGCTCTCTTTGACGTCCATCTGCCTCTGTTCACTAATAGGTCCGAAACTTCCACAGCCAAATTGTTTGTTCGTAGCAGATGTTGATGATTGCGTGGAGTGTCCAGAGATTGTCCAAACGACTCAGATGTTAAATTGTCATTTGTCCTCTGCAAGACAGGATTTGTATTCTCCAGTCCTGCCCTCCTCTCTCCATTTTGATGAACAAACAACTCACCCCATCCCCAAACTCCAAAAGCCTCCCTTCCTAGCCTATCAACTACCTCCAGCCCCTCAAACCTGTTCTTCTCCTGGTCTTCCATTGCACATAAGTCCTCAACAACATTAATAGGGACTGAAGATCCAGCTTTTACAATGTCACCAGGAATGGGATTCTTCACAATCAGGGAAATTCCTTGGAAAAGGCGATCTATTTTCTTATTCATCGTCTCGATCTGTTGTAAACTGAGACTCAACGATTTCCCCAAAAGATCACATAAGTGAGAAAGATCATTATTCCTATGAGTTTCCAGTGAATTCATTCCTATCACTTGCCAAAAAACTTTCCTATAGTAAACCACTCTTAATCCTTCACAAATTCCTACACAATTTGACAAAATTCCTACTTCCTATTACAACCTCATCTTCCATCAGCATCAACACACAAATCTTTCACAGTCTATTACCAGCAAAGTACCCAGCTAACATACAAAGACCATCTATCACTTTCCAAAACCATCAAAACCACATAGTAAACTCAAGGAGCTCTCATCCTATGTGAGCACATTCCTATGATTCTTCAGATCCTTTTAATCATCCCCTTCCCTTTCCTGTAGATCTCCACTGCTCCTCTAAAAACTTAATTAAATAAAACTCTCTTACTCCTACACTACGAATCTAAATGAAAGACAGACAAGATAAAACACACCCAGAAAAAGGAGGGGGGGGGGGCGGAAGAAAAAAGAAAAGAAAAGAAAGTAAAAGAAAAGAAAAAAAAGAAAAACAGAGCAGAACAAAACAAAACAAAATAAAGGATTGTAGCACATATATTTGTATAATATAATCTCTATCTGGCTCAACATGTTATAGTGGTTTGAGTATTAGACTATAACTCTGGCGACAGGGTTTGAATCCTCACTCAACCAGAGAGAATACTCTCTCAGCCTCTCAGGAATGCTAAGGGAACCCCCCTCTGAAGAACTCCATCATAGGTTCACCTTAGGGTTTCCATATGTCAGAAATGAAGTCATTTATCAATTCATCACTTAGACAATCAATTCCTCAGTTTTCGCGCAGATCACAGCAGCTTCTCTAATTGCCTCAATTTGTATCTATTTTGAACTCAAGTTGACTAGTGTACCATTGTACGACCATGTTCATCTCTCACATTATATGTTGGGGTTCAGCCTGAGTTTGAACTTGAACCTGATTCTCTGTTTGTTCCTCCTGATGCTAATGAAAGTATATTTACTGATGCTAATGGAAATGTACCTTTTGATGCCAATGCTCCTGAAATTAGTGAGGAAGAAACTCTATAGGTTTGGAAAATGCCAATGTTCCTGAAATTAGTGAGGAAGGAACTTCTTTAGATTTGGAAAATGAAAGTACCAGTGTTCATGAGAATGTTTCAGAGGGAGACCTTGAACTTTCCCTCCCTTCTGCACCTGTTAACTGTAATGACAACAGAAGGGGCCAAATTTGGGAAGACAGAAGTAAATCACTCAGTTTGCGTCAATCCTCCCGAATTCAAGAATTAAAAACATTGGCTTCAAAAAAGAAGGGCAGTTCACGGAACCAATTCTTGAATTTTAATTGCCTTACACTGGGCTGACTATCTCAGTTCAGGCATTGTTTCAGAATTGATGAAGACCTTGGCAGTTCTCCCGGTTCCCTGGCCATAGTTTGGGAAGATTTCTAGGATATCAAGTACAGTTAGTGGATTGCTAACAGGTTCCAGTATTTCACAGTGAGGCTTTTGGTTTTGCTTTGTCCATTTAAATTCATGTTTGCTGATTTTGCTGTGGCTTTTGACTTGCATTTTTCCTTTATTTTGTAACCATTTTTCTTCAATAAAAAAGGATTGTTTTTCACACCCAAGTGTGGTGGATAGTTATCTTAGGGACTCGTTCCCTGCTCTGGATTGCAACATTATACACCATATGGAATGAATCAGATCATCAGGTGGGAGGATGACTAAGAGGTTGCTCCCATCCCCACAGGTACCATGTTGCTGTGGCATTGCTCCAGCATCCATCAGTTCTGCTCATCACCTAGCCTTCAAAGCAATGTTTGAGTTGGACAACGTGGCGTAGAGGATCTTTCACTTTTGATATTTTTCAAACACCCATGTTATACAGTCCGTGTTTTCTCTGCATTCTGAGAGACAGCTGAACGAGCCATCTTTCAAGGATGGCATGTGTGACCCATAGTAGTTTGAAGAGAGCCTTCATTATTGTCCATGTGTCTGCACCATAGTATAGGGCAGGTAGCACTGTCTAGTCGAACAAATGAGCTCATAGAGATGTACCACCAGTTGAGTCCACCATGGCTTTAATAGAATTGTAAGCAGCCCATTCACTCCTTGTTGTTAACAACCTTCCAAGGTAGATGTATTCTTCATCTAATATGGTTATTGACTGTGCTGCTTGAGGACAATGAGATCTATTCAATGCTCCTCCTTTGCCATGTCCCAGCCTGGTCCTGAGAGTCAGCTATGTCCAATGGCTTTGTACCCAGCCAACCTTTACATGCCAGGGAGGACATTGTGTGCTTCAAAACATAAAAGAGAGGGCGAGTTCTAGGCCAATTCCAAGGTTGATCTCCGTTTCAGTTCTTGCATCCCATGACCTTAACGATGAAATTCAAAGATGTTCTTTTGGCCCATTCAATTCCCTGAGGTGTTCCACATCAATAAATTCCTCATTTCTCTTCATGTCTTTCTGACAAGCAAAGGGCGTTTGCTTAGCCCCTTCACTCCACCATCTAGCCAAACTGGTACACTTCCTACCCTCAAAAAAATACTGGGTACAACCAAGCCATCACAGTTTTGTTGTTGTTTATTCATTCAGTTGCCTCCGACTCTTTGTGACCTCATGGATCAGCCCACGCCAGAGCTCCCTGTTGGCCATGGCCACCTCCAGCTTCTTCAAGGTCAAGCCAATCACTTCAAGGATACCATCTTGCCCTTGACTCTTCCTTTTTCCTTTTTCCTTCCATTTTCCCCCTCATCATTGTCTTCTCTAAGTACTTCATCTTTGCCTCTAATATCCTTCCCTCCAGTAAGCAATAGGGCTTTAGGTTCTTGTGGGTTTTTTCAGGCTATAGAGCCGTGTTCTAGAGGCATTTCTCCTGACGTTTCGCCTGCATCTATGGCAAGCATCCTCAGAGGTAGTGAGGTCTCTTGGAATTAGGACAATGGGTTTATATATCTGTGGAATGGCTGGGGTGGGGCAAGGAGCTCTTCCCTGCTGCAGTTAGGTATGAATGTTTAGCTGATCACCTTCATTAGCATTTGAAGGCCTGCCTGAGCCTGGGAAAATCTGTTGCTGGGAGGGGTTAATCTGTGCCTGGTTTTTTCCTCTCTGTTGTTTAGCTGTTATAATTTTAGAGTTTTTTAATACTGGTAGCCAGATTTTGTTCATTTTCATGGTCTCTTCCTTTCTGTTGAAATTGTCCACATGCTTGTGGATTTCAATGGCTTCTCTGTGTAGTCTGACATGGTGGTTGTTGGTGTGGTCCAGCATTTCTGTGTTCTCAAATAATATGCTGTGTCCAGGCTGGTTCATCAGGTGCTCTGCTATGGCTGACTTCTCTGGTTGAAGGAGTCTGCAGTGCCTTTCATGTTCCTTGGTGCGTGTCTGGGCGCTGCGTTTGGTGGTCCCTATGTAGACTTGTCCACAGCTGCATGGTATATGGTAGACTCCTGCAGAGGTGAGAGGATCCCTCTTGTCCTTTGCTGAACGTAGCATTTGTTGGATTTTCTTGGTGGGTTTGTAGATTGTTTGTATGTTGTGTTTCCTCAACAGCTTCCCTATGCGATCAGTGGTTCCCTTGATGTATGGCAGGAACACTTTTATAAATAGGGCTTTATTTCCTGAAATATGGACTGGTTGGATTTTCTCACGGTCCAAGGCACTCTCAGAACTTTCCTCCACAGTTGGAGGAAGGGAAGGCTTCCTTCGCTCAGTCTTCCCTATGGCTCACACACAATTACAACTATATTATTTTCACAGTGTAAATAACCCCCATGATGAAACACAGCATGAATAAGTGAACTGTCTAGGCCTGTGATCAAATCCAGCAAAGTTAATCTTCTTACTTTTGGAAACATCAACCGCACAATCCAGGCCCGTACCCAAAATTTCAATTCGGGGGGGGGGCTGAGATTTTTTCAGGGGGAGGGTTCAGGGGGACTGAGTTTCAGGGTGGGCTGAGTCTGAGTGAAAGAGGGTCTACCCTAGCAAACCTTTTGTATCGTTACCCCAATACCCCCATGCATATGGGATATATTGAGTATGGTGATCAGATCATGATATGAATAAATATAACAGTTTAAATAATGCACCAGTAAGGCCTTTTTGTGAACCACCATGAGAGTTTTTTTTGGGGGGGGGGGCTGAAACCCCTCAAGCCCCCCCCCCCCCCCCCCGGCTACATGCCTGCCACAGTCTCCAACTTGTGTAAATATTGGACAGCCAATTAATGCCTAGAAGACTAGTTCTGTTCTTGGAAACCTTTTTGCTTTTTGAACATGGTTTTTTATAGACATAATTATGACCCATATGACTCCTGTTAAAATTGGTATGATCTGAGAAGACAGCTGTGGAGTTGTGATAAACATATTTTTGCAATGCCCCAGAGCATTCCCATTTAGTGATTATCCTATTTGCACTTACGCCTTCTATGTTCCTGGAGACTCCAGGGAATACTAGTGAGGAAAAGGTTCAATCTGTGCTCTTTTATATACAGGACTACATCACTGTAAGGTCAGTGGGACTGATCTATAACTGAACCTGCATAGGAGTGTATTACTCTAAATTATATGCATATTGCTAATGTCATTGGAATTGTAGATGGAGGAAAGGATGGTTCCATTCCTTTGACTGTGTACATTTCACAGTGTACCGAAGTGATTTCAACCCAGTAAACCAACGGAATTTCTGATAGGCTGTAATACTAAAGGAGACCTGGATCACAATTTGGGAAACAATGAATAGTTGTCCAAGTGGAATATTTATATGCAAAATCAAGCTATCTATTCAACTCATTTTCCTTCGGTTGGTGTTCAATCTGTTTCAGGTGGCATGCACAGCTGGTTCATGTGACATGGGTCGATCCCTTGGTATTCACCACAAGTATCACATGTCTGGAGACCTGCACATTGGTGCCATTCTGTCTCAGATTTTTATATCTTCGGATGAGATATCCTTTAGACAAGATCCTGCTGAGAAATCTCAAGGATATACAGTGTATGAATTTCGGTGTTTTTTTCTCAAATTATTTCATGCAGTATTTCAGACATAGGAGAAGTTGGGATCTGTCAACAATTAAGTTGTTACAATGTTAGAACTGGTTTAAATTAAGGATAGAAAAAGATTAGAAAATGTGCAAAAATGTTTAAAGAAATGTTTGCCGTTTTGTAGTTATTCTATGTAAAACTTGCAAATATGGTCATTATTTTGTACAAAAAAAATTACATGCAGCATTTTCTGTAGAGACACTCATGATGTAGTTTCCTGCACAGAAAATGTGGTTGTCTGCACAAAAATTCCACGTGGGAATGATTTATAAAATTAGTAATGACCTGTGAAAGACTTTCAGTGTTATTCATGACTTTGTTGCTTCCTTTGAAATAGAAAATTAGCAGTAAATATCATCATATTGCATTGTTCTTAGTGCTTTGGGGTCTCTTTTGAGAGAGATTAAGAAGGATATAGTGATAATTACAAGAAGAATAAGAATAATTAGAACACATGAATTCTAATCCACAACTGCTACATCAGTATTGGACTGTATATTTGTAGAAGGCTCAAACCCATGTTTCTGTATGTGTCGTCAGGCATTCTTCAATATGTTATAGTGCAATGCAGATAAAAAATGTGTACTAATCTGAAATATAAATCTGCTGTTACTGTTATTTCAGAGTGTTTACTCACAACTACCAACACATCTTGGCCTTGATTTTTGCCATTAAGGAGATCAATGAAAATTCCCTTCTCTTACCCAACATCACATTGGGATTCTACATTTACAACAGTCATTTTCTTCCCGACTTTACTTATCTTGCTTCAATGGAACTCCTTTCTACCTGGGGCAAATTTGTCCCTAACTACAAATGTGACACCCAAAACAACCCAGCAACAGTCATTGGAGGACCTACTTCTGAGGTCTGTCTCTTCATGGCAGATATCTTGTGCGCCTACAAGTTTTCACAGGTAAGCTCACTCATCCCAATATCTATCATTTCTTCTGCTATACATCAGGTAAATCAATTTCCGAAAATGACAAACATCAGGGTCAAGTCTGTCAAGGTGGAAAGCCTGTCAATGGTCATAAATTGTATGCATGTGATATATCCTGAAAAGGAATATTTCCTCATGTACTAGAGTTATTTACTCCCTTTGAAAGGATGGTTGATGAGCTTTTGAATGTCATTTGAGGCTCGAGTTCTCCTCATTCCTATTAACCAGCTTTGGTTTGTTCACCAGCTATGACCATTTGTAGGCAAGTATAGCCTGGTCACAGTATTTGCATCCAAGATAGTTTACAGCGGCCAGGCTGCTAGCGGAATCATCTATAAGATCCCATATCACACCGATTCTGCAACAAATGCATTGGCTACCAATAGAACATCGGATCTCTTACAAGATACTGATCCTGACATTTAGAGCTCAAAATGGCCAAAGAACCTTTATATCTTACAGACCGCCTCATTCCTTTTCTCCATCAGTGGTCACCTCGATCCACCCAGGAAAATCTGGAAGCTTCAAGGTGTAGAGCTTTTTTGACCTATGCTCCAATTCTGTGGAACTCATTTCCTCCATACATTAGAGCAATGTCGGAGTTGCAACCTTTTGTAAAGGCACTCAAGACTTGGCTGTTTGGTTGTGCATTTAAGTAATCAGTTTTAATTTGCCAAATAGTCACTGTTGAATGTTTTTATGTGGAATGTTTTTATACTGTGTAAATGCTATTTTAGACTGTAAGTTACTTGGAGCACCTTGGTGGAGAGCGACTAATTAAGAAATAAAGTGAAGTGAAGTAAAGTTAGAGATTTCATATTGAGCTGCCCTTGAAGATTTTCCAGAAGATGCAGCTATTGCAAAATGCATTTTAACTGAAATAGTCTGAGGGATGTTCAGTCACTACTTAAGATACCGAATCTTACAAAGTTCAAAACAATACAACAGCATTCTTTTGAAACCTTAGAGGTGCAAACACCCAATGTTTTTAGAGAAATGTTAAAATATTTTCTATAGTAATTTCCTTGCTTTAACACATTTTCCTCTGTTTTTTCTTGCTTTTGATTTCTTTTGGGGGGATTTTATTATTTCAAGACCATGTTTTAGTTTTAACTGTTCTAGATACAGTCATTTCATTCATTCACTCATTAAATTATTTTAACCTGTAGATGTAATTTGCTAATATGATTAATTCCTTATCTCTCACCCTAAAGATCACATATGGCTCTGCTCCACTAATGGATAAGAAAAATGAAGCTGTTTTCCTTCACCGCATGTTCCCAAGTGGAAGTTACCAATACACTGGGATTCTCAATTTAATTTTGCATTTCCAGTGGACATGGATTGGGGTAATATATGTAGATAATGAAATGGGAGAAAGATTTGTACATAATGTGCTCCCTGTGTTCGTGCAAAACGGTATCTGCTTTGACTTCATAAAAGCAGTAAACCACGTTAACTTTTTCAGTGAAATTGAAACAATGGTAAATAAGTTTATTGAAACATCATACCTTTTCTGGACAAGTACTGCCAATGTAGTGATCCTAAAAGATGTTCAGTCAGTTCTAGTTTTGAGAATATGGATAATAATTCCATTTCACTATGATTTACCAAAAATAAATAAAGTCTGGATTTTATCAGCTGAAATAGATTTTGCATCGCTCCCAATTCAAAGAGACTGGGGGCTGAGCTTCATCAATGGGGCCTTATCCGTTTCACTTCTCCCAAAAAAGGTTTCAGGATTCCATGAATTTCTGCAGAACAGAAAACCAGACACCTATCAAGAGGATGGCTTTATCGGGGACTTCTGGCAGCACGCATTCATGTGCTCATTTCCTGGGCTCAATTTAGAGGAGTCCCCAGAAAATATCTGCACTGAGGAGAACAAGTTGGAGACTCTTCCTATGTCTGTTTTTGAAATGAGCATGAGCAGCCTTAGCTACAGCATCTACAATGCTGTCTATGCTGCCGCACATGCTTTGCATGACATAGATTCATCCAGTTTCAAACATGGAATCAGAGATCTTCAAAAAATGCAGCCATGGCAGGTAATGTTCAGAGCACAATAGTAATAAATTATTATTATTATTATTATTAGTAGTAGTAGTAGTAGTAGTAGTAGTAGTATTTATACCCCACCACCATCACCCCAAGGGGACTCAGGGTGGTTAACATGAAGGCAAGCCCAACAATTACAACAAAGCAATATAAAATACATTCCACAGATAATGCCATCCAATAAAATGTAAGACCAAACAAAGTAAAACTATAAAATAAGCACAAGATATGGCCTAAAATGATTTAAAAAATTGAGCACAGTGGATCTATCTATCTTTCTATCTATTTATTCGGGGTGGATTACAATGTACATATTTATGGCAAGCATTCAGTGCCACAGACACACAACATATATAGACAGACACACAGAGGCTATTTAACATTCCAGCTTTCATGAGGCTATTCTGACCACCAGGGGAGCTGTGATTCTTTCTTGAATCTTTTCTTTTAAATTCACACCTTTATACTTTTCACACCCTTTACCTTCCTATATCCCTCCCCATTATATTCCAGTAAGTTATTTTGCTCTCATTGTTGATAAAACAAAAACCTTGCATACCTTATATGATTGGATAATGTCAATGTTTTTCTTTTATCATTGTACAACCATGGACGATTTTATAACTTTTTGTATATAGCTGTTACATGTAGAGCAAACTGTCTTTAAGTAGCGATAAATAACTCTAAACAAAAATTTGATCTTGGATAGTTTTCCCTTCCGTCTTGTTTAAAATAAACTTCTTGTTTAAAAAAAAACAGCTTATTTTTCTGTACTGTGAAAAAAAGCCGAAATTGACAGAAAAGCATTCTTTTGCACCTTCTCACTAGTTAACAGTTTATTACCTTTCTTTTGCTGTAAACGGGCAGAGTGCCTGAGATTCTGAATGTTCTGCCCCTGTTTACTAAAACCTTGCTTTCTGTCCAAGGTTTCACTCTCCTCTCCTTCTGCACCTGGCACAGCAATCTCAGCATCATTTTCATACTGTTGCTCTGAGAAAAGCAATGAAAGGTCTTTCCCAGGAATGTGACCTTGCTCAAGGCTCTCTTCTGAACTTAACTCCGGCCCAGGCAAACCCTCATCCCCAGGCCCATCATCAGGAATATTATCCCCATTCCCATTATGCACATCAACATGAACATCATTCCCAACATGAACATCATCAGGAGTATCATTCCCATCAGGAACATCAGAAACATTGACAGGCATTGACACATAATAGTGTCTGTCTGTCTTTGTATTTCTGTATATATTTCTACTTAGTGGAGAATAGGTACGTATTGATAACAAACTGCCTCTGAACAAAACTTTTCAGGAAAACTGGGTTTTCCTTAGGTTTCTCATAAGTAGTAGACACAACACAGAGAAAAAAGACATGAGATATTTTCTATATTTTTCAAACTATTGTGTTTCTATTAGTTTTGTTAATATAATATTTTATTAGTGAGATTTTCAAATTATATCTAAGAATAGAGAGAAGGTGAAGTATCAAAAAATATAGTGATTACATCGAAAGTGGGAGAACATTTTATGGATAGAAAAGTAGTAGGAAAGAAGAAAAACAAGGGAAAGGAGAAGAAAGGATAAAAATTAAAAAATATATAAAAAACAAAAATAAAATAAAAATAAAAAAGTGTCAAAGAACAGCCAAAAAAAGCAAAAAAAAAAAGAAAGAAAGAAAGAAAGAAAGAAAGAAAGAAAGAAAGAAAGAAGGAGAGAAAGAAAGAAGGAAAGAAAGAAATGTGCTGACTTCCATCTGATCTTTCTTGGTCTTTTATGTCTTTATCCATATTTATCAGAATAATTGAATCCCCCACGGTTATATTTTTCATTTATGGTTCACTCTTTTCATTCCTTTTCTTTTCTATTCTTTGTAAAAATAATAATGTCTATTTTCCATTGTCTGAAATAGTCTTTTACTGGATCCCAGGCTGTCCGTTTCTTCGGTATTCCTTGGTGCAAATGTCAGCCAGTATGTAAGTTCATCCATATTCATTATCTCTAGGATTTTGTTTTGCTCTTCTTCCCTTTGAGGAGCTTCTTTTGATTGCCAACTCTTTGCATATACAATTCTGGCTGCTGTGGTTAGATATGTAAATAATATGTCTTTATTTTTATCTCCTTCAACATCAAACATTCCTAACAGGAAGTATTCTGGTTCTTTTTTAATTTGTATTTTAAGGATCATTTCGATGTCTTTTTGTATGATATTCCAAAAGTCTTTAGCTTTAGGGCAAGTCCACCAAGTGTGATAGAATGTACCTATTTGCTGGTCGCATTTCCAACATTTGTTAGATGCATTTTGGTAACATTTTGATATCTGTTGGGGGATTTTATGCCATCTGTATATCATTTTTAATAAATTTTCTTTAAGGTTGTAGGAATAAGTATATTTTATTTTTTGGTTCCAATTTTTTTCCCATTGACATAGTTGGATTTGGTGTCCTATATTTTGTGCCCATTTAATCATTGAATTTTTTATCTGTTCCTTTTCTGTTGTCCATTCTAATAATTTTTATACAATTTTGTGATTGTTTTGTTTTCTGTTTTCATGATCCCGTCCCAGAAGTCGTTGCTGTCCACAAAGTCTAACTCTTTGTCTTTTCTATAACAATCTATCAATTGTCTATAGTTGAGCCATGTTAGATTCTTAAAATTTTCTCTTACTTCTTTTTCTCCTTTTAGTTCATATTTACCTCCTTGTTTCTTTACAATATATTTGTATGTAGGCCAGTATTGCCATCCTAATTCTCTCCGGTGAAAATCATAGTCCGGTTAGGATCATAGTCTTTTTCTTTTTTTTATTTTGAAGCCCGCTACCTTACCATAGTCATTAAATTTATTGAGCCAGTTGGTAATGCTTTCTAGTGGGTTGTTGACGATGCAAATTATGTCATCTGCAAAGGCTCTTATCTTGTAATTTTCTTTGTTGATTTCAATTCCTCTTAAATTTGGATCATCCCTTATACTGTTTAGTAAGATTTCTAGAGCCATTATAAATAGTAAAGGTGACAGGGGACACTCCTGTCTTGTGCCTTTGCCTATTTTAAGAGTTTCAGATTAATAGTCAGCTTAACTTCTTGGGTATCATACATTGCTTCAATGGCATTTGTAAATTGAAATCCGAAGTCTAATTATTTTATTAGTAATTTTAAATAATCCCAATTTAAATTATCAAATGGCTTTTCTGCATCAAGACTTAATAGAAATAGGGTTATTTCTTTCATAGAATTCAATTGTATTTAGAATTATTCTTACATTGTCTTTAATTTCTCTATTAGGGAGGAAGCCTGCCTGTTCCTCTTTAACCCAGTCTTTCAAAAATGTTTTAATCTTTCAGCAAGTATACTAGCAAAGATTTTATAATCAACATTGAGGAGGGAAATAGGTCTATAATTTTTAACATCACTCGGGTCTTGATTTTCTTTGTTTATCATTGTTATATAAGCTGTTTTCCATGATTTGGGTATTTTTTCCTGATTTTTCAAAATTCCATTCATTATTTTTAAAAGATATGGTGTGACTTCCTCTATCATTACTTGCAGTATCCTGCAGTGAACCCATCTGAGCCGGGGGCTTTGTTGCTGTCCATTTTTTGATGGCACTTTGGATTTTTTGTTCTGTTATCTCTCTGTTTAGAATTAACCTTTGTTGGTCTGTTATTTTTTGTAGTCTTTGTTTGTTCAAATTC
The DNA here is from genome assembly GCF_037176765.1 of Anolis sagrei. Classification (NCBI taxonomy): domain Eukaryota; kingdom Metazoa; phylum Chordata; class Lepidosauria; order Squamata; family Anolidae; genus Anolis; species Anolis sagrei. Next base: position 12,192,062 of record NC_090026.1, on the reverse strand, counting down.
TCATTATGGTCCACGTGTTTCTATTAGTTTTTTGTTAGCCAGGATAAAAACAGCCAATTCCTTCAACCTTTCTTCAACTAATCCATTTTCCATCACAATTTTGATATTACCTACCATCTTTCTTGCCCTGCTTTATGTCAATCTTTTCCAATAGTGATTTCTGAGTACTGGATAGCACACTGTAAATATTGCTTCATATTTATTCCCCTTGACCCATGTTTCCAATTTGATTTTATGTGCCTGTCACATTCCCTGTTAACTAATGGACAATCCATGAGTTTCATAAGGTTTTCTTAGGCAAGGTAGACTCTGATATGGTTTTATCATTTCTTTCCTATGAAATATAGCCTGTAGTTCCAGGTATTCACAGGCATTTTTTCAACCAAGCACTAGAATAGAATAGAATAGCTTTATCGTCATTGTACTATTTCAGAACAAAATTAAATGCTTTCTTCGACACACATGACAAAACAACACACCCATCCCTCCACACCCCCTCGATCACCACACAGCCGCCAATTTCACATAATTGCGAAACCATGGAGTTCAACATAGCCACAGCTCTAAGATAGAAGGTGTCTCTCAGTCAGTTTGTCTTTTGCAAGATGGCAATAATTCAAAATAGGAATATGCTGGGTGAGAGCGATTCTCAAAAATGCTCTGAGCTTTCTTAAGGCTGTGCGACCTCTAAGGTTCTTCCAACGAAGCGGGGAGGACAACCAATGATTCTGTGCAGTAGTGGTGACCCTTTGGACAGCCTTCCCATCTGCCACTGTGCAGTTACTAAACCATGCGCAGATGCTATTCAAGCACTTTCCAGGGCTGATGCTGTTGAGCATTCAAGATTAGGTGGGATCTCTTTCCTGGTTAATGTTGTGTGCACATTGCTCTGTGTACTAGACATTTCCTAGCTTCATATAAAATAGCTCATTAGTATCACTAATAAACTTATACTTTCTATAAGGACACATAGGTTCTGTTAAATGTAGATGTCAAATGCAAGCAATTACTATCATATGTTGTTTAGTTGGATTGTGAGCATCATTTGTAATTTCATTTTCTCTTCTCACTTTAGCTTCATCACTTTCTAAAAAGAGTTATATTTAACAACACAGTTGGTGAACAGATTTCCTTTAATACAAATGGGGAATTAGTAGCTGGTTTTGATATCATCAATTGGGTCACGTTCCCCAATGAGACCTTTAATCGAGTGAAAGTGGGAAGGATAGAACCACAGTCTCTACCAACCATTGAGTTCACTGTTCATGAGGATGCCATTGTGTGGCCCAGCTGGTTCAATCAGGTAGGATGTGAATAAATTCCATCATGTGATTTCCACCCTCCCCAAAAAGTATGTACTGTATCTTAGTGTCAGAGACCCATATCATAAGTATGTCATCTTGGTAGGAAAATTATCAGGCATCATTCAAACCAGAGAGAGTTCTTCATGAGCTGCCAATCCTTCTTGCATTCTTTTTCCTCCACTGAAAAGGTCTGGTTTCCTGTTTCCACCAAGCATATTTGTGAAGGTGACCCAAAGTGGAAAACGTTTTTTTTTTTTTGGCAGCTTTTAAGTGTGACAAAGCACACCTGGAAACTGCAGAACCGTGGGCAATGTTGATATTAGGGGCCATCTTTCTTGCCCTGCTATATTCAAGGATGAAGCCACACAAATGGTGTATGTGTACTTCCAGTGTAACCTCAACCATCACAGGGTGTATCCTGATTTGTTCGTATGCCTTTCAACTGACAATGGGCACTTCTGTCTTATCTGAAATGACACTCAATTTCTTTGCCCTCATAAGTCCATTACTGATACTAGACTAAAGTTTAGAACTCAAACAGATTCCATGAAATTATATTACAGAGGAAACGGGAATAGAGGATCATCATCATGAAAGAATTCCCTTTATTTGTTGATAGGCACAACCTCTTTCTCTGTGTAATGACCAATGTTATCCAGGTTACAGTAAAAGAAAGAAGGAAGGGGAGCCATTTTGCTGCTATGATTGTATTCCCTGTCCAGAAGGGAAGATTTCTGCCAAGAAGGGTAAGAGTCATCTGTCCTTCTTTCCTTCTTTCCTTCTTCCCTCCTTCCCTCCTCTTCCCTTTCCACCTATTTCACATGGAATGATTTTTCTATAACCTTCCTTCATGCTCTACATGTATAACGAAAAGCCTTTTTTCAAGAAAAAAAATAATTTTAGCTTTTGAGATTAATATTTTTTATTTTCAAGTTACATATTCATAAAAACAGTGAAACAAATCTATATACATGTATATCAGTGAAACAAATCTATATACATGTATATTGAATTTGTCAATTTCTGCAATTTTAAAGGCTTTCACCATTTATTCTATTGTTCGAAGGTCCGCCATCTTCCAAAACGTGCATATAATATGCTGCTATTATCATGTAGGGCAGTATTTTGTAGTTTAATGATTTTGTTTGTTTATTTGACATTCCCAATAAGAAATAATTCAGGCTCCAATTATATTTTTGATTGAAAAAGATTCAAGGGTTTTTTTTGTACCTTGCCCCAGAATTCCCTTTTTTTTTTTACAGGACCACCACATGTGGAAGAAAGATCCTTCCTGTTATTTACATTTCCAGCACTTGTTGTTTCTTCCCTTATACATTTTAGCTGATTTTAATGGGAACAGGTACCACATGTTCATCACTTTATAAACATTTTCTCTAAGGTCATAGCACTGAAGTTTCTTGAAGGCAATAATCCACATTTTCCCCATGTATCAAGTTCTATGTTGTGTCCGACATTTTGTGTCCATTTAATCATACAATCATTTATCAGTTCTGTTTCCATTTCCATTTTCAGTAATACTTTATATATTTTTCCAATAAGGTCTTCTTCATTACTACACAGTTCCCTTTCAAATTCTGATTGGTCTCTTTCAAATCCCATATTTTTACTGTCTAGTGTAAATCTTTCTTTCAGTTGCCTATATCTGTACACTATAGGTTATTTTAGTTTTCAGTGAGAATAATGTGAAGGAATGGAAAATACCTAGCCTCTCCAACTAGAACAGCATATTAAAACACTCATTGTGGCAGTAGCTCAATGTGGAGCTCTTGTCTCACTCCAACCCAGCCCAGAAACAACTTAGAGTTAGGATTCATGGGAATGTATGGGTTGTATGAGTAGAAGTAGAAAAGGCATAATTTGAACGAGAATTACCTCATCCTGGCCTGAAGCAGTGGGTGAGATTCATTACTGCCTTGAATTTCTCCTAGTCTCTTTCTAGTCAATGTTGCTTCCAACTGACATAGGATGTATGGGGTTGACTCCATAGGCTTTATTACAGTCTTTCAAAATGATGTTTTGACTATATCAATTGATTTAAGTGAGGTTGACATATATATGTCAATGTTTACTATTCCCCAGATTATGGGTTGAATTAGTAGAAGTAGAAATGGCATAATTTTCCCCATTTCTCTAGTTCTCTGTTGTGTCTGTTCTGTTCTGTTTCCATTTCCATTTTCAGTAATACTTTATATGTTTTTTCCAATAAGATGTTGTTCATTAGTATACAGTTCCTTTTCAAATTCTGCTTGGTCTCTTTTAAATCCCATATTTTTACTGTCTAGTGTAAATCTTTCTTTCAGTTGCCTATATCTGTGGGTTATTGTGGGTTATTTTAGTTTTTAATGGGAATAATGTGGAGGAATGGACAATACCTAGCCTCTTCTCACAGAACATCACATTACAATAGTCCTTTTAGCAATAGCTCAATGTTGAACTATTGTCTCACTCCAACCCAGCCCAGAAAGAACTTAGAGTTGAGGTTCATAGGAATGTATTTTTGGGTGACTAAAAGTAGAAAAGGCTTAATTTGACTGAGAAGTACCTCATCCTGGCCTGAAGCAATGGGTGAGATTCATTACTGCCTTGAGTTTCAGTGTGCATCAGCAAGCAAGATCTGAGAGGTGGGAGGAGAATCCGCAGTGGTTTATGGAGATTCTGTGGGATGGGACACCTGACCCACAGTCAATCACATTCGAGCATGTCTATCTAAGGGTGAGTGGCCGGGACAGAACAGAGATTCTGTTGGTGTACCGTCCACCCCACTACTCGACAGTCTGATATTAAGATTAGATTTAGGTTGATGCTATATTGTCTCAATATGATTTGTCCTTATATAATGTTTTCTGAATTGTTTTCCCTTTTTGGAATTATATGTTTGCTGTATATGTTGGAAACCTCCCTGAGTCCCTTTGTGGAGATAGGGTGGTCTATAAATATTATTTATTTATTTATTTATTTATTTCTCCTAGTCTCTTTCTAGTCAATATTCCTTTCAAACAGACATGAGATGGGGAAATATTGACTCCATAGGCTTTTCTGAAGTCTTTCAAAATGATGTTTTGACTATATCAATTGATTTAAGTGAGGTTGACACATATATGTCAATGTTTACTTTATTCTAGATATGGATAACTGCTTTCAGTGTCCAAAAGATCATTACCCAAACAAGAACAGGGATTTCTGCATCCTCAAATCTCTAACTTTCCTCACTTTTGAAGAAGCTCTGGGGACAAGCTTGGCGAGCTCTGCTCTTTTCCTGTTTTGTGTGACTGCTCTAGTACTTGGGATCTTCATCAAACACCGGGACACTCCCATTGTCAAAGCCAATAATCGGACCCTCACCTACACCCTCCTCCTCTCCCTCCTGCTCTCCTTCCTTTGTGCTCTGCTCTTCATTGGACAGCCATGGAAGGTGACCTGTCTCTTTCGTCAGACATCTTTTGGCATCATCTTCTCTGTGGCTGTTTCTTCTGTGTTGGCAAAAACTGTCACTGTGATTCTTGCTTTCCAAGCCACCAAACCTGAATCCAAGTTGAGGAAATGGTTGGGGAAAAGAATGGCCACCTCCATTGTAATTTCCAGCTTGCTCATTCAAGCCACAATTTGTACAGTGTGGCTGTCTACCTTTCCCCCATTTCCTGATCTTGATGTGAACTCAATGGCTGAAGAAGTCATTCTGGAATGTAATGAAGGGTCAATCACCATGTTTTATTGCCTCCTGGGTTTTATGGCTTTCTTGTCTCTTTGCAGTTTTACTGCAGCTTTCTACGCCAGAAAGTTGCCTGACAGTTTCAATGAAGCCAAATTTATCACCTTCAGCATGTTGGTCTTCTGCAGTGTGTGGATTTCTTTTGTTCCAACATACTTGAGCACCAAGGGAAAATACATGGTGGCAGTGGAGATCTTCTCAATCTTAGCTTCCAGTGCTGGATTACTAGGTTGTATATTTTTCCCCAAATGCTATATCATTCTTCTGAGGCCTGATTTGAATACAAGGGAGCAAGTAATGAAAAGAAAGCATTAAAGAAAGTTTCTGTTTATTCATTCATCATATTTTGTCTTTTATTTGGAATTTGCTTTCTAAGGTTAATAAAATGTCCTGATGATCGATGATGATGATAATAATAATAATAATAATAATAATAAACCTTTATTTATACCCCGCTAACATCTCCCGAAGGACTCAGTGTGGCTTACAAGAGGCCAAGGCCAAATACAACAGTAAAACAGCAGCATAACAAATAGAGCAATAAATAAACTCATAAAACAGGCAATAAACATTAAACAGTAACAATAAACATTAAGCAATAACACCATAATGCAATTAAAAATCTAAGGCCGGGCCAAATGTAATGATTAAAAATTTTAAAATGCTGGGCATGACCAGGTGAAATGGATAGGTTTTTGGAGATAGTGCAGTATGCAGACAATTTTAAATCTCTAGTAAAGTGCATTTGGGACATGCTGCTTGGAGTTTCCCATTCTGGGAAGGCGCACTAGAACAACCACGTCTTCAAGCTCTTCCTGAAGATATTCTGGAACCCATTTGGTTATCTTTTCACCTTGCCAAAAGTACCTCTGTGTGTTTAAGGTTCTTAATCTTAACATAAGGTATACAGATAGCCCCCCCCCCGAGTAAAGCCTGACATTATAGCTTTCCCAAAGTCTTGCGTGTGCCATCACACACACTTCAATATAATGCAATTCAAGGCTGATAAATTCCATTATGAGACTGCATCATTTATTTATTTATTTATTTAGTACACTTGTATACCGCTAATATCTCAGCCTAAAACGGCGACTCATTGCGGTTTACAACATTTAAAAACAACAATAATTCCGATTAAAAATATAAAACACATACATATACAATACACAGTATTGGGCCACCAATACAGACCAATGCATCTCTTAATTAAAATCATAATCCAATTTCGTTGTCTATGATTGCCAGTCCTTGATCAAAAACTTCATCGCATCGGATTAGCCGAATGCTTGCTCAAACATCCATGTTTTCAGTTGTTTCCGAAATGCCATCAGCGAGGTGGCTGATCTTATCTCTATAGGGAGGGCATTCCAAAGCCGCGGGGCCACCACAGAAAAGGCCCTGTCTCTCGTTCCCGCGAGCCGCACCTGTGAAGCAGGCGGGATGGAGAGAAGGGCCTCTCCCGAAGATCTTAGGGTCCTGGTGGGCTGATAGGCCGAGATACGTTCGGATAGATATGTAGGGCCAGAACCGTTTAGGGCTTTAAAGGCCAAAGCCAGCACTTTGAATTGGGCCCGGTAGCTAATCGGTAGCCAGTGGAGCTGGTACAGCAGAGGAGTTGTATGCTCCCTGCGCCCTGCTCCTGTTAATACCATGGCTGCCGCCCGTTGGACTAGTTGGAGCTTCTGGGCCGTCTTCAAAGGCAACCCCACGTAGAGAGCGTTGCAGTAGTCAAGGCGGGATGTAACCAGAACGTGGACTACCGTGGCCAAGTCAGACTTCCCAAGGTACGGTCGCAGTTGGCGCACGAGTCTTAACTGTGCGAATGCTCCCCTGGTCACCGCCGAAACCTGGGGATCCAGGCTCAGCGATGAGTCCAGGATCACACCCAAACTGCGAACCTGTGTCTTCAGGGGGAGTGCGACCCCGTCTAACACAGGCTGTAACCCTATACCCTGTTTGGCCCTGCGACTGACCAGGAGTACCTCTGTCTTGTCTGGATTCAATTTCAATTTGTTCGCCCCCATCCAGACCGTCACAGCGGCCAAGCACCGGTTCAGGACCTCGACAGCCTCCTTAGTAGCAGGTGGGAAGGAGTGACAGAGTTGGACATCATCTGCGTACAGATGACACCGCACCCCGAAACTCCGGATGATCTCGCCCAGCGGTTTCATGTAGATGTTAAACAACATGGGGGATAGTATTGAACCCTGAGGAACCCCACAAAACAAAGGTTGTGGGGTAGAACAGGAGTCCCCCAGTAACACCTTCTGAGACCGGCCCTCGAGGAATGACCGGAGCCACTGCAGAGCAGTACCTCCGAGACCCATTCCCGCGAGGCGTCCCAGAAGGATACCGTGGTCGACGGTATCGAAGGCCGCTGAGAGGTCGAGTAGCACCAACAGGGACACACTCCCCCTGTCGAGCTCCCGACGGAGATCATCCACTAAGGCGACCAAGGCTGTCTCGGTACCATGCCCCGGCCTAAAGCCAGACTGTGCCGGATCCAGATAATCCGTGTCTACCAAGAATGCCTGGAGTTGTGAGGCCACCACACGTTCCATGACTTTGCCCAAAAAGGGGAGATTGGAAACAGGCCGATAGTTGACGAATTGAGTGGGGTCCAGTGATGGTTTCTTCAACAGCGGTTTTATCACAGCTTGCTTTAAGCTGGCTGGAAATATGCCTTCCCGGAGGGAGGCATTAACCACCACCTTAACCCACTCGGCCAATCCCCCTCTGGCCTCCTTTAGAAGCCAGGATGGGCAGGGGTCTAGGATGCATGTGGTAGGTCTCATTCCTCCAAGCACCTTGTCCACATCCTCGGTTTGAACTAATTGAAATGAATCCATCAAAATTGGACAAGCAGATGCTCGTGTTACATCCTCAGAGACTGCCGTTAATATGGTGTCCAGTCCAGAGCGGATCAAAGCGACTTTGTCTGCAAAGAACTGAGCAAAGGCTTCACAGCGAGCTGCCGAGTCATCAGGGCACCCATCCTGAGTGGTGGGTTTTAACAGGCCTCTGACAACTCGGAACAGTTCGGCCGGACGGTTCTTTGCAGACGCAATAGTGGCCGCAAAGAAAGTTTTCTTTGCGGCTCTTATTGCCGCGGCGTATGACCTTAAAAAGGACACAAACCGTGTTCGATTTGGCTCGCTCGGATCCGAACGCCACACGCCCTCTAGTTCCCTCTTCTTTCGCTTCAACGCCGCCAGCTCCTCAGTAAACCAAGGGGCTGGTTTAGTTCGGCTACTTGAGAGGGGACGTTCTGGAGCGATCGTGTCTATTGCCCTAGTCATCTCCCCATTCCAGAGAGCGACCAGGGCATCAACAGGATCACCAACCGAGGTGGCGGGAAATTCCCCAAGAGCCATCAGGAATCCCTCCGGATCCATAAGCCTCCTGGGGTGGACCAATTTAATAGGTCCTCCACCTCTGCGGAGGTTAGGGGGTGCAGTAAGTCTAAAGCTGACCAGGTGGTGGTCGGTCCATGGCAACGGAGAGATGGATAACTCCTCAACACCGCCGCCTTCCTCCCATCCCTGACAGAAAACCAAGTCCAATGTATGTCCAGCACTGTGGGTGGGGCCAGATACTTGTTGGGACAGCCCCATGGTCGCCATGGTAGACATGAAGTCCTGAGCCGCTCCCGTTAGGGCAGCCTCGGCGTGGACATTGAAGTCCCCCAGCACAAGCAGCCGTTGGGACTCCAATGCCAGGTCCGAGACCACCCCCGCTAGCTCAGGTAGGGTGACTGTAGTGCAGCGAGGTGGACGGTACACTAGCAGAATCCCTAATCTGTCCCGGTCACCCACCCTCAGGTGGACGCATTCAAAATTTGTTGACTGCGGGATGGGGGTCCTGGTCAGAAGAATGGAATCTCTGTAGACTACTGCAACCCCGCCTCCCCGCCCTCCGGATCTCGGTTGGTGCTGCACAGAGAACCCGGGTGGACAAAGCTGGGTCAAATTTACACCTCCCGCTTCGTCCAGCCAGGTCTCTGTGATGCACGCGAGATCTGCCCGTTCATCCAGGATTAAATCTTGGATGAAAGTTGTTTTGCCATTGACAGATCTGGCGTTCAACAGCACCACTTTCAATCCTGAGGGACCGCCAACCTGGTTACACCTACTTACCGTATCAGGAGACCGATTTGGAATTACTAATGTTGTTCCACGTTCCCTAGGCCGAATTAAAGGTCTCCCTTTCCCGTATCTCCCCTTCCCCACCACGACTTCTATGGGGGCTCCTCGGTTAACGGAAGCCTCTCCCTCCTCCATGACGCATTCAACACCTATAATAACAACCCAAGGATCATTGTAGATTGTTCATATGACCATCCAGATGGCGACACATGAATTAATTCTATAAAGTACAACTATACACCGGATAATTTTGCACAGAGAGAAATAGAATGCTTGGGAGCTGTTAACAAACTTCTGTGGTCTTTGTGCCTCTTTAATGAAAACACTACATTCATACAATGAAATCGATTTTGAAGAAAAAGAAGAAGAAAGAAAGAAAGACAGACAGACAGAAAGAAAGATAAAATGACACGATAACCTATAGCAAAGGGTTCACTTGGCAGAATGGAGAAAAATAAGGCTTTGATCCACAAGTGACTTCTCAGTTCTGTTTCTGTGGTTTGCAATGACTTGGGACTCGCTGAAAGTGATGGGAATCCCAAATGAAAAAATGGTGGGGAAATGGCTAATAATTTCCATTGTTCTTTTTTTGTCTAATAAAAAGAATGGTTGAAATAAAGTTTTTCCTACTGTTCTGTATTTCCTGACTGATTTCTGAGTGTGTATATACAGTGGTCCCTCACTTATCACGGGTGTGATAAGAACCACCCACAATACGTGAAATTCTGCAAAGTAGGGATCCCACCCCCCACTTTTTCTCCTCGCCTTCCTTACCTTTTTCTTCCTCCTCCTCATCGCCGCTTGGGCCTGTTGCTGCTGCTTGGCCCCTGCGATGCCTCCTCAATCATGGGGCCCAAGCGGCAGCAAGAGGCCCAGGTGGTGACGAGGAGGAAGAGGAAGGTAAGGAGGGCGAGGGGGCAGCTCTTCTTTTCTCCTCGCTGTTCTTACCTTCCTGGGCTTCTTCCAGGTGGTGACGAGGGCTTCTTCCAGGTGGTGGTGATGAGGAGGAGGAAGAAGGTAAGGAGGGCATGGGGCCAGCTCTTCTTTCCTCCTCGCTGTCCTTACCTTTCTGGGCTTCTTCCAGGTGGTGACGAGGGCTTCTCCCAGGTGGTGATGAGGAGGAGGAAGAGGACGGTAAGGAGGGCATGGGGCCAGCTCTTCTTTCCTTCTCACTGTCCTTACCTTTCTGGGCTTCTTCCAGGTGGTGACGAGGGCTTCTCCCAGGTGGTGGTGATGAGGAGGAAGAAGAAGGTAAGGAGGGCAAGGGGCCAGCTCTTCTTTCCTCCTCGCTGTCCTTACCTTCCTGGGCTTCTTCCAGGTGGTGACGAGGGCTTCTCCCAGGTGGTGATGAGGAGGAGGAAGAGGACGGTAAGGAGGGCAAGGGGCCAGCTCTTCTTTCCTCCTCGCTGTCCTTATCTTCCTGGGCTTCTCCCAGGCAGTGATGTGGAGGAGGAAGAGGAAGGTAAGGAGGGTGAGGGGACGGCTCTTCTTTCCTCCTTGCTTTCCCTACCTTCCTCTTCCTCCTCTTCATTGCTGCCTGGGCCTCTTGCCACCGAATGGGTCCCACAACTCTTCCTCAATCTTCAGTGTTCCCTTGTTACTTAAATTCTTTTTTTTAAAACCCGCAAAGCAGTGAGTCTGTACTAAGCATACCGCAAAGTAGCGAGAGACCACTGTAGTGGGCTATTTCTAAGTTTCGCTTTCAGAGGAACATTGGGAAGGATTCCTACTCCAGTAGAGCTTTAATTATTATGGGAATAGAATAGAAGGAATTTAATGGTATTGTATTTTACAAAAAGGTTCAAATGTCATAAGTCTTTCTCCTATTGTGTTAAATTGGCAATATAAATTTGTTTATTCATGTACTCTAGTTATGTCCCGTCTTTCTCTACCCCAAAGGAGATTCAAGACAACTTTACATATTAGGCATGGGCGATTAAAAAAAATGGTTCTAAACTGTGTTCAAAAGTAGGGGGCACTGGTGATTCAATTCTAAAGTCATTTCCAAATTTTTCCAAAAAAAATTCAGATCTTTCAAAAAAAAAATTGTTGTATCAGATTCCGGGTGCTGATCTACTGCTACAACTATATTCATTGAGCTGAGAGTCAAGCTTGGAAAGGGCTCTTTTTCAACATTAGGGCTTGTGGGTGTTGCCACTGTTGAATGGAGGGGCTGATGGGGCTTCCTTTAGGATGGTTCATCCCCTTTATTGTTCATTGTTTGGGATGTTTTGGTTATACATTCAGGTGTGAATAATGTGAGCCTCCTTAAAGGCAGAGCACTAATCTTACAGGTCCTGGCAGACATGTTACTGCCTGATCAACCACAAAGCACAGAGTGGTTGCAGTGGGAAGTCTTTAAGGCTGATATGGTACATCTGGGAATGGTGGCATATGGCTCAGCCTAGCAGACTGGTTCAAGATTGGGAAAGGTGTACGGCAAGGTTGTATACTCTCACCCAACCTATTCAACTTGTATGCAGAACACATCATGTGATGCGCGGGGCTTGACGAATGCAAGGCTGGGGAGCAAATTGCTGGAAGAAACATTAACAACCTTTGATATGCAGATGACACCACTCTGATGGCCGAAAGCGAGGAGGAGCTGAGGAGCCTTCTAATCAAGGTGAAAGAAGAAAGTGCAAAAGCTGGGTTGCAGCTAAACATAAAAAAAAACACCAAGATTATGGCAACAAGAATGATTGACAACTGGAAAATAGAGGGAGAAAACGTGAAGGCTGTGTCAGACTTTGTATTTCTAAGTGCAAAGATTACTGCAGATGCAGACTGAGGCTAGAAAACCAGAAGATGCTTACTTCTTGGGAGGAGAGAGATGTCCAATCTCGATAAAATAGTGAAGAGTAGAGACATCACACTGGCAACAAAGATCCGCATAGTTAAAGCAATGGCATTCCACGTAGTAACCTACGGATGTGAGAGCTGGACCATAGGGAAGGCTGGGCAAAGGAAGATAGATGCTTTTGAACTGTGGTGCTGGAGGAAAGTTCTGAGAGTGCCTTGGACTGTGAGAAGATCCAACCAGTCCATACTTCAGGAAATAAAGCCCGACTGCTCATTGGAGGGAAGGATACTAGAAACAAAGTTGAAGTACTATGGCCACAACATGAGGAGACAGCAAAGCTTAGAGAAGACAATTATGCTGGGGAAAGTGGAAGGTAAAAGGAAGAGGAGCCGACCAAGGGCAAGATGGATGGATGGAATCCTTGAAGTAACTGGATTGACCTTGAAGGAGCTGGGGGTGGTGATGGCCGACAGGGAGGTCTGGCGTGGGCTGGTCCATGAGGTCACGAAGAGTCGGAGATGACTGAACGAATGAACAGCAAAGCACATATCCACACAGAGGCCCATTAGATTAGGTTGAGCTATACAGGATTGTAGCACATATATTTGTATAATATAATCTCTATTTGACTCAACATGTTATAGTGGTTTGAGCATTGGACTATAACTCTGGAGACAGGGTTTGAATCCTCACTCAACCATGGAGAATACTCTCTCAGCCTCACAGGAATGCTAAGGTAACCCCCCTCTGAAGAACTCCATCATAGGTTCACCTTAGGGTTTCCATATGTCAGAAATGAAGTCATGTATCAATTAGTCACTTAGACAATCCGTTCCTCAGCTTTCGCACAGATCACGGCATCTTCTCTAATTGCCTCCATTTGTATCTATTTCGAGCTCAAGTTGATCAGTGTACCATTGTACAACCATGTTCATCTCTCACATTATATACCATATGGAATGAATCAAACCATCAGGTGGGAGGATGACTAAGAGGTCTTGTCCATCCCCACAGGTACCATGTTGCTGTGGCATTGCTCCAGCATCTATCTGTTCTGCTCATCACGTGGCCTGCAAAGCAATGTTTCAGTTGGGCAAAGTGGTGTAGAGGATCTTTCACTTTTGATATTTTTCAAACACTCTTGTTATGCAGTCCATGTTTTCTCTGCATTCTGAGAGACAGCTAAATGAGCCATCTTTCAAGGGAGGCATTTGTGACCCATAGTAGTTCGAAGAGAGCCTTGGTCATTGTCCATGTCTCTGCACCATAGCATAGGGCAGGTAGCACTGTCGAGTCGAATGAATGAGCTTGTAGAGATGTACCACTGGTTGAGTCCACCATGGCTTTAATAGAATTGTGAGTAGCCCACCCTTCTGGCTTCAGTTCACTCCTTGTTGTTAACAACCTTCCAAGGTAGATGTATTCTTCATCTAATATGGTTATTGACTGTGCTGCTTGAGGACAATGAGATCTATCCGATGCTCCTCCTTTGCCATGTCCCAGCCTGGTCCTGAGAGTCAGCTGTGTCTAATGGCTTTGTACCCAGCCAACCTTTACATGTCAGGGAGGACATTGTGTTTCAAAACATAAAAGAGAGGGCACCCCATGACCTTAACGATGAAATGCATATAAGTTCTTTTGGCCCATCCAATTCTCTCAGGTGCTCCACATCAATAAATTCCTCATTTCTCTTCATGTCTTTCTGACAAGCAAAGGGCGAGTGTTTGCTTAGCCCCTTCACTCCACCATCTGGTCCCCCTGTGGCGCAGTGGGTTAAAGCCTGTGCTGGCAAGACTGAAGACCGACAGGTCGCAGGTTTGAATCCCGGGAGAGGCGGATGAGCTCCCTCTATCAGCTCCAGCTCCTCATGCTGGGACATGAGAGAAGCCTCCCACAAGGATGATAAATCATCAGAAATCATCTGGGCGTCCCCTGGGCAACGTCCTTGCAGATGGCCAATTCTCTCACAACAGGAGCGGTTGCTCCTGACACGCCAAAAAAAACAAACTCCACCATCTAGCCAAACTGGTACACATCCTACCCCCCAAAAAATACTGGGTACAAGTGAGCCATCACGGTTTTGTTGTTTATTCATTCAGTTGCTTTATGACCTCATGGACCTCATGGACCAGCCCACACCAGAGCTCCCTGTCAGCCATGACCACCTCCAGCTCCTTCAAGGTCAAGCCAGTCACTTCAAGGATACCATCTTGCCCTTGGTCGTCCCCTCTTCCTTTTTCCTTCCCTTTTCCCCAACATCATTGTCTTCTCTAAGTACTTCATCTTTGCCTCTAATATCCTTCCCTCCAGTGAGCAGTAGGGCTTTATTTCCTAAAATATGGACTGGTTGGATGTTCTCACGGTCCAAGGCACTCTCAAAACTTTCCTCCAACAACGCAGTTGGAGGAAGGGAAAGCTTCCTTCGCTCAGCCTTCCCTATGGCTCACACACAGTTACAACTATATTATTTTCACAGTGTAAATAACCCTCAGGATTAAACACAGCATGAATAAGTGGACTGTCTAGGCCTGTGATCAAATCCAGCAAAGTTAATCTTCTTACTTTTGGAAACATCAACCCCACAGTCTCCAACTTGTGTAAACATTGGACAGCCAATTAATGCCTAGAAGACTAGTTCTGTTCTTGGAAACTTTTGTGATTCTTGAACATGTTTTTTTATAGACATAATTATGACCCATATGACTCCTGTTAAAATTGGTATGATCTGAGAAGACAGCTGTGGAGTTGTGATAAACATATTTTTGCAATGCCCCAGAGCATTCCCATTTAGTGATTATCCTATTTGCACTTACGCCTTCTATGTTCCTGGAGACTCCAGGGAATACTAGTGAGGAAAAGGTTCAATCTGTGCTCTTTTATACACAGGACTCAATCATTGTAAGGTCAGTGGGACTGATCTATATCTGAACCTGCATAGGAGTGTATTACTCTAAATTATATGCATTTTGCTAATGCCATTGGAATTGTAGATGGAGGAAAAGATGTTTCCATTCCTTTGAGTGTGTACATTTCACAGTGTACCAAAGTGATTTCTAACCAGTAAACCAACGGAATTTCTGATAGGCTGTAATACTAGAGGAGACCTGGATCACAATTTGGGAAACAATGAATAGTTGTCCAAGTGGAATAATCAAGCTATCCATTCAACTCATTTTCATTCAGTTGGCGTTCAGTCTGTTTCAGGTGGCATGCACAGCTGGTTCATGTGACATGGGTCGATCCCTTGGTATTCACCACAAGTATCGCATGTCTGGAGACCTGCACATTGGTGCCATTCTTTCTCTGATTTTTATGTCTTTGGATGAGGTATCCTTTAGACAAGATCCTGCTGCGAAATCTGAAGGAGATACAATGTATGAATTTGAGGGTTTTTCTCTCAAATTATTTCATGCAGTATTTCAGACATAGGAGAGGTTGCAATCTGTCAAAAATTAAATTGTTATAATGTTGGAACTGGTTTAAATCGAGGATAGAAAAAAGATTAGAAAATGTGCAAAAATGTTTTTTAACACTGTTTGCCGTTTGGGACTTATTCTATGTAAGACTTGCAAATATAGTCATTGTTTTGTACAAAAAAAAAAATGTGCAGCATTTTCTGTGTAGACATTCAAAATGTAGTTTCCTGCACAGAAAGTGTGGTTGTCTGCACAAAAATGCCACTTGGGAATGATTTATAAAATTAGTAATAACCTGTGAAAGTCTTTCATAGTTATTCATAACTTTGTTGCTTCCTTTGAAAAGGAAAATTAGTAATAAATATAATCCCATATTTGTCATATTGCATTGTTCTTAGTGCTTTGGGGTCTCTTTTGAGAGAGATTAAGCAGGATAGAGTGATCATTATTAGAAGAATAAGAATAATTAGTACACATGAATTCTAATCCACAACTGCTACACCAGTATTGGACTTCATATTTGTAAAAGGCTCAAACCCATGTTTCTGTATGTGTCGTCAGGCATTCTTCAATATGTTATAGTGCAATACAGATAAAAATATGTACTGATCTGAAATATAAATCTGCTGTTACTGTTCTTTCAGAGTGTTTACTCACAACTACCAGCACATCCTGGCCTTGATTTTTGCCATAAAGGAGATCAATGAAAATTCCCGTATCTTACCCAACATCACATTAGGTTTCTACATTTACAACAGTAATTATCTTCCCAGCGTTGCTTATCTTGCTTCCCTGGAACTCCTTTCTACCTGGGGCAAATTTGTCCCTAACTACAAATGTGACACCCAAAACAACGCAGCAGCAGTCATTGGAGGACCTACTTCTGAGGTCTGTCTCTACATGGCAGATATCTTGTGCTCCTACAAGTTTTCACAGGTAAGCTCACTCATCCCAATATCTATTGTTTCTTCTGCTATACATCAGGTAAATCAATTTCCGAAAATGACAAACATCATGTTGAAGTCTGACAAGGTGGAAAGCCTGTCAATGGTCATAAATTGTATGCATGTGATATATCCTGAAAAGGAATATTTCCTCATGTACTAGAGTTATTTACTCCCTTTGAAAGGATGGTTAATGAGCTTTTGAATGTCATTTGAGGCTCGAGTTCTCCTCATTCCTGTTAACCAGCTTGGTTTGTTCACCAGCTATGACCATTTGTAGGCAGGTATAGCCTGGTCACAGTATTTGCATCCAAGATAGTTTACAGCGGCCAGGCTGCTATCGGAATCATCTATAAGATCCCGTATCACACCGATTCTGCAACAAATGCATTGGCTACCAATAGAACATCAGATCTCTTACAAGATACTGATCCTGACATTTAGAGCTCAAAATGGCCAAAGAACCTTTATATCTTACGGACCGCCTCATTCCTTTTCTCCATCAGTGGTCACCTCGATCCACCCAGGAAAATTTGGAAGCTACAAGGTATAGAGCTTTTTTGACCTATGCTCCAATTCTGTGGAACTCATTGCCTCCATACATTAGAGCAATGTCGGAGTTGCGACCTTTTGTAAAGGCTCTCAAGACTTGGCTGTTTGGTTGTGCATTTATGTAATCAGTTTTAATTTGCCAAATAGTCACTGTTGAATGTTTTTATGTGGAATGTTTTTATATTGTGTAAATGCTATTTTAGACTGTAAGTTGCTTGGAGCACCTTGGTGGAGAGCGACTAATTAAGAAATAAAGTGAAGTGAAGTAAAGTTAGAGATTTCATATTGAGCTGCCCTTGAAGATTTTCCAGAAGATGCAGCTATTGCAAAATGCATTTTAACTGAAATAGTCTGAGGGATGTTCAGTCACTACTTAAGATACCGAATCTTACAAAGTTCAAAACAATACAACAGCATTCTTTTGAAACCTTAGAGGTGCAAACACCCAATGTTTTTAGAGAAATGTTAAAATATTTTCTATAGTAATTTCCTTGCTTTAACACATTTTCCTCTGTTTTTTCTTGCTTTTGATTTCTTTTGGGGGGATTTTATTATTTCAAGACCATGTTTTAGTTTTAACTGTTCTAGATACAGTCATTTCATTCATTCACTCATTAAATTATTTTAACCTGTAGATGTAATTTGCTAATATGATTAATTCCTTATCTCTCACCCTAAAGATCACATATGGCTCTGCTCCACTAATGGATAAGAAAAATGAAGCTGTTTTCCTTCACCGCATGTTCCCAAGTGGAAGTTACCAATACACTGGGATTCTCAATTTAATTTTGCATTTCCAGTGGACATGGATTGGGGTAATATATGTAGATAATGAAATGGGAGAAAGATTTGTACATAATGTGCTCCCTGTGTTCGTGCAAAACGGTATCTGCTTTGACTTCATAAAAGCAGTAAACCACGTTAACTTTTGCAGTGAAATGGAAACAATGGTAAATAAGTTTATTGAAACATCATACCTTTTCTGGACAAGTACTGCCAATGTAGTGATCCTAAAAGAAGTTCAGTCAGTTCTAGTTTTGAGAATATGGATAATGATTCCATTTCACTATGATTTACCAAAAATAAATAAAGTCTGGATTTTGACAGCTGAAATAGATTTTGCATCGCTCCCAATTCAAAGAGACTGGGGGCTGAGCTTCATCAATGGGGCCTTATCCGTTTCACTTCTCCCAAAAAAGGTTTCAGGATTCCATGAATTTCTGCAGAACAGAAAACCAGACACCGATCAAGAGGATGGCTTTATCGGGGACTTCTGGCAGCAAGCATTCATGTGCTCATTTCCTGGGCTCAATTTAGAGGAGTCCCCAGAAAATATCTGCACTGAGGAGAACAAGCTGGAGACTCTTCCTATGTCTGTTTTTGAAATGAGCATGAGCAGCCACAGCTACAGCATCTACAATGCTGTCTATGCTGCCGCACATGCTTTGCATGACATAGATTCATCCAGTTTCAAACATAGAACAACTGGAATCAGAGATCTTCAAAAAATGCAGCCATGGCAGGTAATGTTCAGAGCACAATAGTAATAAATTATTATTATTATTATTAGTAGTAGTAGTAGTAGTGGTAGTAGTAGTAGTATTTATACCCCACCACCATCACCCCAAGGGGACTCAGGGTGGTTAACATGAGGGCAAGCCCAACAATTACAACAAAGCAATATAAAATACATTCCACAGATAATGCCATCCAATAAAATGTAAGACCAAACAAAGTAAAACTATAAAATAAGCACAAGATATGGCCTAAAATGATTTAAAAAATTGAGGACAGTGGATCAGGCCAGTTGTAAGGGATAAAATTATCTATCTATCTATCTATCTATCTTTCTATCTATTTATTCGGGGTGGATTACAATGTACATATTTATGGCAAGCATTCAGTGCCACAGACACACAACATATATAGACAGACACACAGAGGCTATTTAACATTCCAGCTTTCATGAGGCTATTCTGACCACCAGGGGAGCTGTGATTCTTTCTTGAATCTTTTCTTTTAAATTCACACCTTTATACTTTTCACACCCTTTACCTTCCTATATCCCTCCCCATTATATTCCAGTAAGTTATTTTGCTCTCATTGTTGATAAAACAAAAACCTTGCATACCTTATATGATTGGATAATGTCAATGTTTTTCTTTTATCATTGTACAACCATGGACGATTTTATAACTTTTTGTATATAGCTGTTACATGTAGAGCAAACTGTCTTTAAGTAGCGATAAATAACTCTAAACAAAAATTTGATCTTGGATAGTTTTCCCTTCCGTCTTGTTTAAAATAAACTTCTTGTTTAAAAAAAAACAGCTTATTTTTCTGTACTGTGAAAAAAAGCCGAAATTGACAGAAAAGCATTCTTTTGCACCTTCTCACTAGTTAACAGTTTATTACCTTTCTTTTGCTGTAAACGGGCAGAGTGCCTGAGATTCTGAATGTTCTGCCCCTGTTTACTAAAACCTTGCTTTCTGTCCAAGGTTTCACTCTCCTCTCCTTCTGCACCTGGCACAGCAATCTCAGCATCATTTTCATACTGTTGCTCTGAGAAAAGCAATGAAAGGTCTTTCCCAGGAATGTGACCTTGCTCAAGGCTCTCTTCTGAACTTAACTCCGGCCCAGGCAAACCCTCATCCCCAGGCCCATCATCAGGAATATTATCCCCATTCCCATTATGCACATCAACATGAACATCATTCCCAACATGAACATCATCAGGAGTATCATTCCCATCAGGAACATCAGAAACATTGACAGGCTGAACAGGCTGACACATAATACTGTCTGTCTGTCTTTGTATTTCTGTATATATTTCTACTTAGTGGAGAATAGGTACGTATTGATAACAAACTGCCTCTGAACAAAACTTTTCAGGAAAACTGGGTTTTCCTTAGGTTTCTCATAAGTAGTAGACACAACACAGAGAAAAAAAGACATGAGATATTTTCTATATTTTTCAAACTATTGTGTTTCTATTAGTTTTGTTAATATAATATTTTATTAGTGAGATTTTCAAATTATATCTAAGAATAGAGAGAAGGTGAAGTATCAAAAAATATAGTGATTACATCGAAAGTGGGAGAACATTTTATGGATAGAAAAGTAGTAGGAAAGAAGAAAAACAAGGGAAAGGAGAAGAAAGGATAAAAATTAAAAAATATATAAAAAACAAAAATAAAATAAAAATAAAAAAGTGTCCAAGAACAGCCAAAAAAAAGCAAAAAAAAAAAGAAAGAAAGAGAGAAAGAAAGAAGGAGAGAAAGAAAGAAGGAAAGAAAGAAATGTGCTGACTTCCATCTGATCTTTCTTGGTCTTTTATGTCTTTATCCATATTTATCAGAATAATTGAATCCCCCACGGTTATATTTTTCATTTATGGTTCACTCTTTTCATTCCTTTTCTTTTCTATTCTTTTTAAAAATAATAATGTCTATTTTCCATTGTCTGAAATAGTCTTTTACTGGATCCCAGGCTGTCCGTTTCTTCGGTATTCCTTGGTGCAAATGTCAGCCAGTATGTAAGTTCATCCATATTCATTATCTCTAGGATTTTGTTTTGCTCTTCTTCCCTTTGAGGAGCTTCTTTTGATTGCCAACTCTTTGCATATACAATTCTGGCTGCCGTGGTTAGATATGTAAATAATATGTCTTTATTTTTATCTCCTTCAACATCAAACATTCCTAACAGGAAGTATTCTGGTTCTTTTTTAATTTGTATTTTAAGGATCATTTCGATGTCTTTTTGTATGATATTCCAAAAGTCTTTAGCTTTAGGGCAAGTCCACCAAGTGTGATAGAATGTACCTATTTGCTGGTCGCATTTCCAACATTTGTTAGATGCATTTTGGTAACATTTTGATATCTGTTGGGGGATTTTATGCCATCTGTATATCATTTTTAATAAATTTTCTTTAAGGTTATAGGAATAAGTATATTTTATTTTTTGGTTCCAATTTTTTCCCCATTGACATAGTTGGATTTGGTGTCCTATATTTTGTGCCCATTTATTAATTGAATTTTTATCTGTTCTTTTTCTGTTGTCCAGTCTAATAATTTTATACAATTTTGTGATTGTTTTGTTTTCTGTTTTCATGATCCTGTCCCAGAAGCCGTTGCTGTCGACAAAGTCTAACTCTTTGTCTTTTCTATAACAATCTATCAATTGTCTATAGTTGAGCCATGTTAGATTCTTAAAATTTTCTCTTACTTCTTTTTCTCCTTTTAGTTCATATTTACCTCCTTGTTTCTTTACAATATATTTGTATGTAGGCCAGTATTGCCATCCTAATTCTCTCCAGTGAAAAGCTTTGAAAGGTGACTGCCAAAGTGGTGTATTTCTATACAATTTTTTTATATCTTTCCCAAATTTTTATTAATCCAGCTCTTATATAATGATTCTTAAAGTTTTTCTCAATTTTAATTTTATCATACCAAATGTAGGCATGCCAGCCTCTCCTCAGATTGGCACCTTCCAATGTCAAAATATTACCTTTTTTGAGGGTGGTCCAATCCTTGATCCAGGTAAGGGCACAGGCTTCGTAGTAACATCTTAAATCAGGAAGGGCAAAACCTCCTCTCCTTTTGTAATCTATTAGTGTAAGTCTTTTTATCCTTGGTTTCTTATGCTACCAAATGAATTTGGATATATCTTTATTCCATATGTTGAAAATGTTCGATTCTTTGATAATTGCTAGAGATTGAAAAAAGAAAAGCATTTTAGGTAAGATGTTTATTTTAATTACTGAGATGGGGCCTAAAAGAGATAATTTCAAACTTTTCCAATTGTCCAAATATTTCTTATTTTCTTTCCATTTTTGGTCATAGTCATTTTTTATCAGTTGTGAGTTCTTGGCAGTCAATGCTATACCCAAATTAAATTTTATCTGTTACTTGAAAATCTGTTTGTTTAGTTGTTTGTTTTCTCTTGTGACATATTTTTAGTTAGGATCATAGCCTTTTTCTTGTTTATTTTGAAGCCCGCTACCTTACCATAGTCATTAAATTTATTGAGCCAGTTGGTAATGCTTTCTAGTGGGTTGTTGATGATGCAAATTATGTCATCTGCAAAGGCTCTTATCTTGTAATTTTCTTTGTTGATTTCAATTCGTCTTAAATTTGGATCATCCCTTATACTGTTTAGTAGAATTTCTAGAGCCATTATAAATAGTAAAGGTGACAGGGGACACCCCTGTCTTGTGCCTTTGCCTATTTTAAGAATTTCAGATTAATAGTCAGCTTGGCTTCTTGGGTTTCATAAATTGCTTCAATGGCATTTGTAAATTGAAATCCGAAGTCTAATTCTTTTATTAGTAATTTTAAATAATCCCAATTTAAATTATCAAAGCCTTTTCTGCATCAAGACTTAATAGAAATAGGGTTATTTCTTTCATAGAATTCAATTGTATTTAGAATTATTCTTACATTGTCTTTAATTTGTCTATTAGGGAGGAAGCCTGCCTGTTCCTCTTTAACCCAGTCTTTCAAAAATGTTTTTAATCTTTCAGAAAGTATACTAGCAAAGATTTTATAGTCAACATTGAGGAGGGAAATAGGTCTATAATTTTTAACATCACTCGGGTTTTGATTTTCTTTGTTTATCATTGTTATATAAGCTGTTTTCCATGACTTGGGTATTTTTTCCTGATTTTTTGAAATTCCATTCATTATTTTTAAAAGATATGGGGTGACTTCCTCTATCATTACTTGTAGTATCTAGGGCTGGGTGGTTTCGTTCGTTAATTTCGTAATTCGTTATTAATTCGTTATTTTTTTGATAACGATGCGATATTGAACCATTCAGGAGCAACAGAAAATCGAAATGAATTTTTAAAATTTATTTCGTAATTGTTTCGTAATTGTTTCGAAATTGTTTCGTTATTATTTCGTTATTATTTCTGTATGTCTGGTGCAAGTTTTATAGTTGTTGTTTGTTTTATCAGTGATAAAAAAATAAATTATCACACCAACAGTCAACAACAGAGGGAGAGGGAAGCTTCAGAAGTTCCCCCTGTCCCATTTGGAGGGTTTTTTAGCGATTCGTTATTGTTTCGAAATTGTTTCGTAATTTCCGAAATTTCGTAAATATCGAACTTTTTTAAAGAAAAATTTCGGAATTCTTTTAAAAAACGAAACGCAAAAACCCCCTAAAAACGAATCGAGTTTAGAAACAAATTTTTCTGTGGTTGCCCAGCCTTAGTAGTATCCTGCGGTGAAACCGTCTGAGCCGGGGACTTTGTTGCTGTCCATTTTTTGATGGCACGTTTGATTTTTTGTTCTGTTATATCTCTGTTTAGAATTAACCTTTGTTGGTCTGTTATTTTTTTTGTAGTCTTTGTTTGTTCAAATCGTCATTATGGTCCACGTGTTTCTATTAGTTTTTTGTTAGCCAGGATAAAAACAGCCAATTCCTTCAACCTTTCTTCAACTAATCCATTTTCCATCACAATTTTGATATTACCCACCAGCTTTCTTGCCCTGCTTTATGTCAATCTTTTCCAATAGTGATTTCTGAGTACTGGATAGCACACTGTAAATATTGCTTCATATTTATTCCCCTTGACCCATGTTTCCAATTTGATTTGATTTTATGTGCCTGTCACATTCCCTGTTAGTTAACAGGGAATGTAATGGAGAATCCATGAGTTTCATAAGGTTTTCTTAGGCAAGGTAGACTCTGATATGGTTATATTATTTCTTTTCCTATGAAATATAGCCTGTAGTTCCAGGTATTCACTGGCATTTTTTCAACCAAGAACTAGAATAGAATAGAATAGAATAGAATAGCTTTATCGTCATTGTACTATCGCAGAAAAAAATTAAATGCTTTCTTCGACACACATGACAAAACAACACACCCATCCCTCCACACCCCCTCAATCACCACACAGCCCCCAATACCACATAATTACAAAACCATGGAGTTCAACAAAGCCACTGTTCTCAGATAGAAGGTGTCTCTCAGTCAGTTTGTCTTTGTCACCCTATACCATTTCCTCTGCCAGATGGCAATAATTCAAAATAGGAATATGCTGGGTGAGAGGGATTCCCCAAAATTCTCTGAGCTTTCTTAAGGCTGTGGAACCTATAAAGTTCTACCAAAGAGGGGCGAGGACAACCAATGATTCTCTCTGCGTTAGTGGTGACCCTTTGGAGAGCCTTCCTATCTGCCACTGTACAGTTACCAAAGCATGCGCAGATGCTATCCAAGCACTATCCAGGGCTGATCCTGTTGAGCATTCAAGATCAGGTGGAATCTCTTTCCTGGTTAATGTTGTGTGCACATTGCTCTGTGTCCTAGACATTTCCTAGCTTTATATAAACTAGCTCATTAGTATCACTAATCAACATATACTTTCTATAAGGACACATAGGTTCCATTAAATGTAGATGTCAAATGCAAGGAATTACTATCATATGTTGTTTAGTTGGATTGTGAGCATCATTTGTAACTGCATTTTCTCTTCTCACTTTAGCTTCATCACTTCCTGAAAAGAGTTATATTTAACAACACAGTTGGTGAACAGATTTCTTTTAATAGAAATGGGGAATTAGTAGCTGGTTTTGATATCATCAATTGGGTCACGTTCCCCAACGAGACCTTTAATCGAGTGAAAGTGGGAAGGATAGAACCACAGTCTCTACCAACCATTGAGTTCACTGTTCATGAGGATGCCATTGTATGGCCCAGCTGGTTCAATCAGGTAGGGTGTGAATAAATTCCATCATGTGATTTCCACCCACTCCAAAAAGTATATACTGTATCTCTGTGTCAGAGACCCATATCATAAGCATGTCATCTTGGTAGGAATACTATCAGGCAGCATTCAAACCAGAGAATGTTCTTCATGAGCTGCAAATCCTTCTTGCATTCTTTCTCTTCCACTAAAAAGGTCCTCTCTCCTGTTTCCACCAAGCATATTTGTGAAGGTGATGGGACTCAAAGTGGAAGATCTTTTTTTTTTTTTTTGCAAATATCAATCAGGATCCAGGCAGTCTCAGTCAGGTAGGTATGGTTTGTTCAATAATCTAGATGTATGCTGTGTAGACCTTTCTACACCACAACCAACACTTTGAATTGTGGAGCTCACAGACTTAGGGGAGTTACTCTTTGTCCCAGCTGAAATTTCGGAACACTCTTTAAAGTCATCTCCTCATGGAGTGTGGTAGAGCCATCCAAATGAGATGTCATCAAGGCATATGTAATTGTGGATGGATCAGGCTTCTTCAGCATTGGATGGAGTTGGCCCCATAGCCTCTGGAAACTGCAGAACCCTGGGCAATGTTGATATTAGTGACCATCTTTCTTGCCCTGCTATATTTAAGACTGAAGCCACATAAGTTGTGTATTTGTGTACTTCCAGTGTAACCTCAACCATCACAGGGTGTATCCTGATTTGTTTATATGCCTTTCAACTGACCATAAGCAACTCTGTCTTGTCTGAACTGACACTCAGTTTCTTCGCCCTCATTAGTCCATTACTGAAACTAGACCAAAGTTTAGAACTTAAACAGATTCCATGGAATTATATTGGAGAGGAAGTGAGAGTCGAGCATCATCACCATGAAATATTTCCCTTTATTTGCTCATAGGTACAACCTCTTTCTTTGTGTAATGACCATTGTTATCCAGGGTACAGTAAAAAAAAGAAGGAAAGGAAGTCATTTTGCTGCTATGATTGTATTCCATGTCCAGAAGGGAAGATTTCTGCCCAGAAGGGTAAGAGTCATCCGCCCTTCTTTCCTTCTTTCTTTCTTCCCTCCTTCCCTTCCCTCCCTTTCCACCTTCCTATTTCACATGGAATGAGTTTTATATAACTTTCCTTCCTCTACATGTATAATGAAAAGCCTTCTTTTATTTATTTATTTATTTCCTGCATTTGTTGACCGCCGTTCTCAGCCCTAGGGCGACTCACGGCGGTGTACAACATATATAAAAGACAGCTTACAATAAAGCACATCAAAAAACAACATCTCACTAATACACACTACTATAATTACACTAAAAATGATCCGCTCCGTCTTATCGTAGAATCATAACCAAACTCGTAATCCATATTCCGTTTCATTTGTCATTACCAGATGATGTACACTCAGTTAAATGCCTTCTCAAATAGCCATGTCTTTAGGCTCTTACGAAAAGACATAAGGGAGGGTGCCTGCCTGATGTCAACAGGGAGGGTGTTCCACAGCCGGGGGGCCACCACCGAGAAGGCCCTCTCTCTCTTCCCCGCCAGACGTGCCTGTGAAGCAGGCGGGATCGAGAGAAGGGCCTCCCCAGACGATCTCAAGGCCCTCGTGGGCTCATAGGCCGAGATGCGGTCCAAAAGGTATTTTGGGCGAGAACCGTTTAGGGCTTTGTAGGATAACACCAGCACCTTAAATTGGGCCCGGTAGCATATCGGCAGCCAGTGGAGCTGGAACAGCAAGGGCGTTGTATGCTCCCTGCGCCCCGCTCCTGTTAGTAGCATGGCTGCCGCGCGCTGGACTAGCTGAAGCTTCCGGGCCGTCTTCAAGGGCAGCCCCACATAGAGAGCATTGCAGTAGTCAAGGCGGGATGTGACCAGAGCGTGTACCACCGTGGCCAAGTCAGACTTCCCGAGGTATGGGCGCAATTGGCGCACGAGCCTAAGCTGTGCAAATGCTCCCCTGGTCACCGCTGAAACCTGGGGATCCAGGCTCAACGATGAATCCAGGGTCACACCCAAGCTGCGAACCTGCGCCTTCAAGGGGAGTGCGACCCCGTCCAGCACAGGCTGTAACCCTATACCCTGTTCGGCCTTGCGACTGACCAGGAGTACCTGTGTCTTGTCTGGATTTAATTTCAGTTTGTTTGCCCTCATCCAGACCATTACAGCGGCCAGGCACCGGTTAAGGACCTCGACAGCCTCCTTAGTAGCAGGTGGGAAGGAGTGACAGAGTTGGACATCATCTGCGTACAGATGACACCGCACCCCGAAACTCCGGATGATCTCACCCAGCGGCTTCATGTAGATATTAAACAACATGGGGGACAATATAGAGCCCTGTGGAACCCCACAGGTCAAAGGCTGTGGTGTTGAACAGGAGTCCCCCAATACCACCTTCTGGGTACGGCCCTCCAGAAATGACTGGAGCCACTGCAGAGCAGTGCCCCCAAGACCCATTTCCGCAAGGCGCCCCAGAAGGATACCATGGTCGACGGTATCGAAGGCCACTGAGAGGTCCAGGAGCACCAACAGGGACACACTCCCCCTGTCTAGCTCCCGGCGCAGATCATCCACTAAGGCGACCAAGACCGTCTCGGTTCCATGTCCCGGTCTGAAACCAGACTGTGCCGAATCCAGATAATCCGTGTCTCTCAAGAATACCTGGAGTTGTGAGGCCACCACGCTTTCCATGACTTTGCCCAAAAAGGGGAGATTGGAAACAGGCCGAAAGTTGTCAAATTTAGTGGGGTCCAATGATGGTTTCTTCAACAGCGGTTTTATAATAGCCTGTTTTAGGCTCGCTGGAATCTTGCCTTCCCGAAGGCAACCACCACCGTTACCCACTCAGCCAATCCCCCTCTGGCCTCTTTCAGAAGCCAGGATGGGCAGGTGTCTAGGATGGACGTGGTGGGCCTCATTCCTCCAAGTATCTTGTCCACATCCTCGGGTTTCACAAACTGAAAAGAATCCATCAAAATAGGACAAGCAGGTGCTCGTGTCACATCCTCGGAGACTGCATTTAACATGGTGTCCAGCCCAGAACGGATCAAAGCGACTTTGTCTGCAAAGAACCGAGCAAATGCTTCGCAGCGCGTGAGCGAATTGTCAGGGCTCCCGCCTGAGGTGGCGGGAGTTAAAAGACCTCTGACAATCTGAAACAACTCCGCCGGACGGTTTTTTGCAGACGCAATAGTGGCCGCAAAGAAAGTTTTCTTTGCGGCTTTTATTGCCGCGGCATATGCCCTTAGAAAGGACACAAACCGTGCTCGATTTGACTCGCTTGGGTCCGAGCGCCACACGCTCTCTAGTTCCCTCTTCCTTCGCTTCATCACTGCCAGCTCCTCAGTAAACCAAGGAGCTGGTTTAGCTCGGCTACTTGAGAGGGGACATTCCGGAGTGATCGTGTCAATTGCCCTGGTCATCTCCCCATTCCAGAGAGCGACCAAGGCCTCGACATGATCACCTACCGAGGTGGCGGGAAAATCCCCAAGAGCCGTCAGGAATCCATTCGGATCCATAAGCCTCCTGGGGCAGACCATCTTAATGGGTCCTCCACCTTTGCGGAGGTTAGGGGGCGCAGTGAGCCTAAATCTGATCAGGAAGTGGTCGGTCCATGGCAACGGAGAGATGGACAACTCCTCCACACCGCCACCCTGCTCCCATCCCTGGCAGAAAACCAAGTCCAATGTATGTCCAGCACAGTGGGTGGGGCCAGATATTTGTTGGGACAGCCCCATGGTTGCCATGGCAGACATGAAGTCCTGAGCCGCTCCTGTGAGGGTCGCCTCGGCATGGATGTTGAAGTCCCCCAGCACAAGAAGCCGTTGAGACTCCAACGCCAGGCTCGAGACTACCCCCGCTAGCTCAGGTAGGGAGACTGTAGTGCAGCGAGGTGGACGGTACACTAACAGAATCCCTATTCTGTCCCGGTCACCCACCCTCAGGTAGACGCCTTCGAAATTTGTGGTCTGCGGGATGGGACTCCTGGTCAGATGGATGGAATCTCTGTAGACCACTGCGACCCCACCTCCCCGTCCTCCGGATCTCGGTTGGTGCTGTACGGAGAAGCCTGGAGGACAAAGCTGGGTAAGATTTACACCTCCAGCTTCATCCAACCAGGTCTCCGTGATGCACGCCAGATCTGCCCGCTCATCCAGGATTAGATCCTGGATAAAGGTCGTTTTTCCGTTGACAGATCTGGCGTTCAGCAGCACCACTTTCAATCCAGAGGGCCCGCTCACCTGGTTACACCAATTTACCTTAGGAGACCGGTTTGGGATTATTAATGTTGATAAGCGGTCCGAATTAGGCCGAATTTGAGGTCTCCTTTTTCCGCATCTCCCCCTCCCCACCACGACCTCTATGGGGGCCCCTCGGCTAGTGGAACACCTCCCCCCCCTCCATGCCGCAGTCCAAAACCAAGGTCTTAGTTTCTGTTTTGCTAATTGTTTGGTTTGTTGGCCCTTGCCAACTCCCTTGCTTCCCTTTCTCCCCCCTCCCCGCCTCATTGTTGTTCAGAGGCTCCAGCCCACTTCCTCCCTTGCCCCTTCCACTGGTTAGTAATAACAGGGACAGTACAAATAGGGGGATGGGGAACCACATGGATAATAATAGATTCAGGTGGTGATAGGTGTTCCAGCCACAACAGTTAGATAGTTCAAGGTGCAGGAGTCTTAAAGTGCAATACAGTCAGCAACACAACTCAGTCAACAACACAACTGCGTGCCGTTGTAGTAAATTTAAAGTGCCAAGATCTTAAAGTGCAACAATATCCGAGTCTTGTTCTCAATACTGACTAAAGTGCGGCATAGAGGGATAGGGAAGGGGGTTATAAGTGCTAGTGCAGTTTAGCAGCAATTAGGCAGGCGCCTTAAAGTGCTATATTACGTTCTTAAGCCAGATTAGCAGCAAAAGACATCCAAGGAACGTACTATGTTAGTAATATGTAAACACACTATTAAGGGATGTCAATGATAACAATCGGGTAAGGTTATTATGATTCAAGGTGTAGTCTCTGGACGGTTGATGTAGAAAGCGGATGAGTCTTCAGTCTTCCGGAGATGGTCAACACGGCGGTGGTCAGCACAGTTGGTCTATCACAATATCAATCAACCCAGAAAAAGGTCAGCACAAAAAGGTCTACACAATATCGATCAACACAGAGAGGTCAGCACAGAGAGGTCTACACACTGCTTGTCCAGAGGTCTGCACACTGCAAGGAGGTCTACACACTGCTTGCCCAGGTGGTGGAGGCCCAAATGGTGGAAGGTGGTAATGGGCCAGGTGTCTCGGCCCGGCTCAAGTAGCCCAGGGCCCAGTTCCACTGGCTCCTGCGATGCAGTGGCCCGCTCGGCAGGGCCTGGAGAGCAGAGGCCCAGCGTCCTGGATGAGCCCAGACAGAAAAAGCCCAGCAGGAGGAGCAACGAACAGTGCTGGGTCCGACGGCGGCGTCCTGTGCAGCCAGATGGTAAGAGTCAAGCCCACAAGATCCGGACGGCAAGGGCCCAGCTGGGACGACGCAGGCAGCTCACCTCCAGAGGCCGCGCCACAGCTTCGCCGCTTCGCCTGCTTCGCCTGCTTCGCCCTGATGGAGGGGGGGGGTGAGCCGGCTGCTCGGATGGTCTCGAGCGGCCTCTGCGCTGGCAGCGGCGGCGGCCCTGGTGGTGGCTCGGCCTCCGCGGCGGCGGCGGCGGTGGCAGCGGCGGTCTCGCTCGGATGGTCTCGAGCGGCCTCCGCGCTGGCTGCGGCAGTGGCTCCGGTGGCGGTGGCTCGGCCTCCGCGGCGGCGGCCCCCAGCAGCGGCGGCCCCGGCGGTGGTTCGGCCTCCGCGGCGGCGGCGGCCTGGCAGCGGCGGCTGGCAGCAGCGGTTTGGCAGCGGCGGCAGCTCTGGCGGTGGCCCCGGCGGTGGCCCGGCCGGCAAAAGTCCTAGCAGCAATGCCCAGCCAGCAACCGCGGGTAAAAAACAGTTGGTTTTTTTTTTTTTTTAGGCTGGCGGCCTGGTTGGAGAGCTGGCGGCCTGGTTGGAAAACAGGCCGGTCGCGATGCAATGGCGGCGTTCGCTTCTCTTCTCTGCCTTTCTCTGTCTTCTTTGTGCCTTCCTGGCTCTTTCTCCCGGCTTTACGACCCTCTATGGGGAGCCTGAGGCTCGGGGTCTCTCTCCCCTCAGTTTGAAGGTGGTTGGTGAGGGGGAGACTCAGGATTCCTTTAGATTTTAATTTGTGGTTGGGCGGTTCAGCATTTTCAGCTGCTAACCACCATAACCGGAACCACCATTCTTTTAAAAAAAAGGTATTTTAGCTTTTGGAATTAATATGGCTTTTTTATTTTGCAATTTACCTATTCATAAAAACAGTGAAACAAATCTATATACATGTATATCTACATAAACCAATACAATACTTCGTAATATCAGTACAATATTCGTATTTAGTTATACTCTGCCCTCCTCCAAAGCATCTCAATTTAGTGACTTGGATTGGTGGCATACATATATTCTTCCTTCCTATTACATTGTTTTTCTCTTCTTCCTTCTGGACTGATATTTACTCTTTATAAATTCCCTGTACAGATTCGAACAGGTTAAATCCTGCTCTGTCAAAGATCACTGACCAATCGGCAGCTCATTCTGAATAATAGAATCATAGAATCAAAGAGTTGGAAGAGACCTCATGGGCCATCCAATCCTATCCCCTGCCAAGAAGCAGGAATATTGCATTTAAATCACCCCTGACAGATGGTCATCCAGCCTCTCTTTAAAAGCTTCCAAAGAAGGAGCCTCCACCACACTCCGGGGCAGGGAGTTCCACTGCTGAACGGCTCTCACAGTCAGGAAGTTCTTCCTCATGTTTAGATGGAATCTCCTCTCTTGTAGCTTGAAGCCATTGCTCCGCGTCCTAGTCTCCAAGGAAGCAGAAAACAAGCTTGCTCCCTCCTCCCTGTGGCTTCCTCTCACATATTTATACATGGCTATTAGGGCTGGGCGGTTTCGTTCATTAATCTCGTAATTCGTTAATAATTCGTATTTAAAGTATTTAATGATCTGATATTGAACCATTCAGGAGCAACTAAAAATCGAAACGAATTGTTAAAATTTATTTCGTAATTGTTTCGAAATTGTTTCGAAATTGTTTCGTTATTATTTCGTTATTATTTCCGTATGTCTGGTGCAAGTTTTATAGTTATTGTTTGTTTTATCAGTGATAAAAAAATAAATTATCACACCAACAGTCAACAACAGAGGGAGAGGGAAGCTTCAGAAGTTCCCCCTGTCCCACTTGGAGGGTTTTTTAGCGTATTGCGCAATCGCGTCCGCCATTAAAAAACGAAACGCAAAAACCCCCTAAAAACGAATCGAGTTTAGAAACAAATTTTTCCGTGGTTGCCCAGCCCTAATGGCTATCATATCTCCTCTCAGCCTTCTCTTCTTCAGGCTAAACATGCCCAGGTCCTTAAGCCACTCCTCATAGGGCTTGTTTTCCAGACCCTTGATCATTTTAGTCGCCTTCCTCTGGACACATTCCAGCTTGT
The DNA here is from genome assembly GCF_037176765.1 of Anolis sagrei. NCBI lineage: Eukaryota > Metazoa > Chordata > Lepidosauria > Squamata > Anolidae > Anolis > Anolis sagrei. The sequence goes on along the minus strand of NC_090026.1, from coordinate 12,159,940 downwards.
CAATATCTCTCTTGAATTGTGGTGCCCAGAATTGGACACAATATTCCAGGTGTGGTCTAACCAAAGCAGAATAGAGAGGTAGCATTACTTTCTTAGATCTAGACACTATGCTCCTATTGATGCAGGCCAAAATCCCATTGGTTTTTTTTTTTTTTTTTTTTGCCGCCACATCATTTTGTTGGCTCATGTTTAACTTGTTGTCCACAAGGACTCCAAGATATTTTTTACACGTACTGCTCTCGAGCCAGGTGTCCCCCATTCTGTATCTTTGCATTTCGTTTTTTCTGCCTAAGTGGAGTATCTTGCATTTGTCCCCGTTGAACTTCATTTTGTTAGTTTTGGCCCATCTCTCTAATCTGTCAAGATTGTTTTGAATTCTGCTCCTGTCCTCTGGAGTATTGGCCATCCCTCCCAATTTGGTGTCATCTGCAAACTTGATGATCATGCCTTCTAACCCTTCATCTAAGTCATTAATAAAGATGTTGAACAGGACCGGGCCCAGGACGGAACCCTGCGGCACTCCGCTCGTCACTTCTTTCCAGGATGAAGAGGAAGCATTGGTGAGCACCCTCTGGGTTCGTCCATTTAACCAATTACAGATCCACCTCACCGTAGTTTTGCCTAGCCCACATTGGACTAGTTTGTTTGCCAGAAGGTCATGAGGGACATGGTTGAAGGCCTTACTGAAATCCAGGTACGCTACATCCACAGCATTCCCCGCATCTACCCAGCTTGTAACTCTATTGAAAAAAGAGATCAGATTAGTCTGGCATGACTTGTTTTTGATAAATCCATGTTGACTATTAGCAATGACTGCATTTGTTTCTAAGTGTTTGCAGACCACTTCCTTAACAATCTTTTCCAGAATCTTGCCTGGTATCGACGTGAGGCTGACCGGGCGGTAATTGTTTGGGTTATCCTTTTTTTCCCTTCTTGAAGATTGGGACCACATTGGCCCTCCTCCAATCTGCTGGAACTTCTCCCATTCTCCAAGAACTCTCAAAGATGATTGTCAATGGTTCCAAAATGACTTCCACTAGTTCCTTCAATACTCTGGGGTGTAGTTGATCTGGCCCTGGGGACTTGAACTCATTTAGAGCATCCTGGTCGACTTGTTTCCCAATTTGGGGTTGGATGTCCTCTAATCCCTCATCCACTCCATCTTGCTGAGGTTGAAGATGACTTTCTTTTTGTGAGAAGACTGAGGCAAAGAAGGCATTAAGTAGTTCTACCTTTTCTCTATCCCCTGTCAGCATTGCCCCATCTTCTCCTCGAAGAGGCCCTATCGCCTCCTTGTTTTTCCTTTTTCTACTGACATAAGAAAAGAAGCCCCTTTTATTGTTTTTAATGTCCCTGGCAAGCCTGAGCTTGTTTTGTGCTTTAGCCTTGTGGACCTTTTCCCTACAGGTGTTGGCTATTTGTTTGAATTCTTCTTCGGTGATTTCTCCCTTTTTCCACTTCTTGTGCATGTCTCTTTTGTGTCTTAGCTCAGTTAGAAGTTCTTTGGACATCCATTCTAGCTTCTTTGCACTTGTCCTATTTTTTCTCTTTGTTGGCACGGTTTGCAAATGCGCCTTGAGTATTTCACTTTTGAGAAATTCCCATCCATGAAGAGCTGTTTCATTTTTTTTTGGATTAAAACAATTATCTGGATCCATCTCAATCTGGTTTCAGGTCCAACTATGAGACAGAGACAGCATTGATTGCATTGATTGAAGAGAACTAGACAAGCGGAGTGTGTCCCTACTAGTTCTCCTGGATCTCTCAGTGGCTTTCAATACCATCACTCATGGTATCCTTCTGGGCCAGCTCTCTGGGATGGGACTGGGAGACACTGTTTTGCAGACCTTCCTGGAAGGGCAGGCCCAGATGGTGGAGCTGGGGAACTCCTGTTCGACTCCCTGGCCTTTGGCCTGTGGGGTCCCTCAGAATTCATTTCTGTCTCCCATGGTTTTTAGCATTTACATGAAACCACTGGGAGAGATCATATGGAGTTTTGGAACTGTGTCAAATTTATGTGGGCAATGCCCAACTGTTACTTTTTTCCACCCAATGCCACAGATGCTGTCCTGCCCCTAAACCGGTGGCTGTCATCAGTAATGGACTGGATGAGGGCTAATAAAATGAAAGTAAATCCAGACTAAACAGAGATACTCCTGGTCAGTTGGAAGGTAGGCCAGGGTGTGGGATTACAGCCTGTGATGGACAGAGTCACACTCCCCTTAAAGACACAGGTCCACAGACTGGGGGTGATCCTGGATTCACCACTGGCCCTGGAACGCCAGGTGTCAGCAGTGGTTAGGAGCACCTTCACAGAATTAAAACTTGTGTCCCAGCTGTGCCCATACCTTGAAATGCCAGATCTGGAGACAGTAGTCCATGCCCTGGTTACTTCCCATTTGGTCTACTGTAATGCAGACTATGCGGGGCTGCCTTTGAAGATAGTTCGGAAAGCTGCAATTCGTACAGAGATCAGCAGCCAGATTGTTAACTGGAGCGCTGTAACGTGAGAGGACCACTGTCATGCTGCGGCAGCTCCACTTGCTGCCAATTTGCATCCGGGCTAAATACAAAGTGTTGGTCATATCCTATAAAGCCCTAGATAGTTCAGGCACAGACTATTTGCAGAAACACATATCCCTATAGAAACTGGCTCAAGCCTTGCAATTTGCAGAGGAAGCCCTGCTCTCGGTCCCACCCGGATTTCAAGCATAGTTGGTGGGAACGAGAGACAGGGCCTTCTCCATGATTGCTCCCTGCTCCCTCTCTCCTTGATTTTAAAAAAAATTGCTGAAAACCCACCTATGTACTGTGGTGTATGGAGAGGAGGAAGACCAATATGACTGACTTATACTGTCACCTAGATACGTTAAACCTTGCCTAGAGACTGGAACTAACCTCAGCTGACTGATTGTTGATACCATGTCATCTTTTAGTTATTGGTCTTAATTGCTTTTATTTATTGTCAAATTTACATTCATTTATATATTCGTATAGGTCATTTAAATTCTTGTCAGTTGTTTTGTCTGATATTAAGATTAGATTTAGGTTGCTGCTATATTGTCTCAATATGATATTTCCTGATGTAATGTGAATTACTTTCCATTTTTGGAATTGAATGTTTGCCGTACATGTTGGAAAATTCGCTGAGTCCCTTTGGGAGATAGGGCGGTCTATAAACAATTATTATTATTATTATTATTATTATTATTATTATTATTATTATTTATTAATTTCTTCTAGTCTCTTTCTAGTCAATATTCCTTCCAACAGACATGAGATGGGGAAATATTGACTACATAAGTTTTATTACAGTCTTTCAAAATGATGTTTTGACTATATCAATTGCCTTTAAATGAGGTTGCCACATATATGTCAATGTTTACTTTTCCCCAGATGTGGATAACTGCTTTCAGTGTCCAAAAGATCATTATCCAAACAAGAACAGGGATTTCTGCATCCTCAAATCTCTAACTTTTCTCACTTTTGAAGAAGCTCTGGGGACAAGTTTGGCCGGCTCTGCTCTTCTCCTTTTTTGTGTGACTGCTGGAGTGCTTGGGATCTTCATCAAACACCGGGACACTCCCATTGTCAAAGCCAATAATCGGACCCTCACCTACACCCTCCTCCTCTCCCTCCTGCTCTCCTTCCTTTGTGTTCTACTCTTCATTGGACAGCCACAGAAGATGACCTGTCTCTTTCGTCAGACAGCTTTCGGCATCATCTCTGTGGCTATTTCTTCTGTGTTGGCAAAAACTATCACCGTGATTCTTGCTTTCCAAGCCACCAAGCCTGAATCCAAGTTGAGGAAATGGTTGGGGAAAAGAATGGCCACCTCCATTGTAATTTCCAGCCTGCTCATTCAAGCCACAATTTGTACAGTGTGGCTGTCTACTTTCCCCCCATTTCCTGATCTCGATGTGAACACAATGGCTGAAGAAGTCATTCTGGAATGTAATGAAGGGTCAATCACCATGTTTTATTGCCTCCTGGGTTTTATGGGTTTCCTGTCTATTTGCAGTTTCACTGCAGCTTTCTTTGCCAGGAAGTTGCCTGACAGTTTCAATGAAGCCAAATTTATCACCTTCAGCATGTTGGTCTTCTGCAGTGTATGGATTTCCTTTGTTCCAACATACCTGAGCACCAAGGGGAAATACATGGTGGCAGTGGAGATCTTCTCAATCTTAGCTTCCGGTGCTGGATTACTAGGTTGTATATTTTTCCCCAAATGCTTTATCATTCTTCTGAGGCCTGATTTGAATACAAGGGAGCAAGTAATGAAAAGAAAGCGTTAAAGAAAGTTTCTGTTTATTTGTCCATCATATTTTGTCTTTTATTTGGATTTTGCTTTCTAAGGCTACTAAAATTTCCTGATGATCGATGATATTCTGGAACAGAAGATACACACACACACATATATATATTAGGCTTGGGTAACTACAGAAAAATTTGGTTCTAAACTCGTTTCGTTTTTAGGGGGGCCCTTGCGTTTCATTTTTTTAAAGAATTCCGAAATTTTCCTTTAAAAAAGTTCAAAATATACGAAATTTCATAAAATTACGAATCGATTCGTTAATGGCGGACGCGATTGCGCAATATGCTAAAAAAACCCTCCAAATGGGACAGGGGGAACTTCTGAAGCTTCCCTCTCCCTCTGTTGTTGACTGTTGGTGTGATAATTTATTTTTTATCAGTGATAAAACAAACAACTATAAAACTTGCACCAGACATACGGAAATAATTACGAAACAATTACGAAACAATTACGAAACAATTTTGAACCAATTACGAAACAATTACGAAACAATACGAAATAAGTTGGAAACATTGTTTCGATTTTTAATTACTCCTCACAGTAGTCCTGCATGGCTCAATATTGGATCGTAAGCTAATTTAAATACGAATTAATAATGAATTACGAAATTAACGAACGAAACCGCCCAAGCCTAATATATATGTATGTGTGTGTGTATGTATGTGTGTGTGTGTGTGTGTGTGTATATATATATATATATATATATATATATATATACACACACATACATACATGCATACACCTTATGGTTTCATCAGAAGGATGGGTCCCAATCTTGTCTTATGTTGAACCTTTGGGGATAGGTTTGATGACTTCTACTGTTGCCAGGCATGTAGCCTGGGCTTCAGTCCCCCCCCCCCCCCTGAAATTCTCATGGTGGTTCGCCTTACTGGTGCATTATTTAAACTGTTATGTTTATTCATATCATGATCTGATCACCATACTCAATATATCCCATATGCATGGGGGTATTGGGGTAACGATACAAAAGATTTGCTAGGGTAGACTCTCTTTCACTCAGACTCAGCCCCCCCCCCCCCGAAACTCAGGCCCCCCTGAAACCCCCCTGAAAAAAACTCAGCCCCCCCCCCCATCGAAATCCTGGCTACGGGCCTGACTGTTGCCCTCTCTTTCATTACCACTTTGGTGTTAGCAATCTTTGTGAAGTACCACGATTCACCCATTGTGAAAATAAACAATCGGATGCTCTCCTACACCCTTCTCATCTCCCTCCTGCTTTCCTTCCTCTGCACTTTGCTATTCATTGGCTGACCTCAGAAGGTGACCTGTCTCCTCTGACAACGACTTTTCGAATTGTCTTCTCAGTGATGATTTCTTGCTTGTTGGCCAAAGCCATCACAGTTGTGGTAGCTTTTATGGCCAATAAGCCAGGATCTAAGTTGGAAAAATGGATAGGGAAAAGGCTAGCCATATCCATTATTCTTTTGTGCTCCTTCACTCAACTCAAAATTTGTACACTAAATTTGGCAACCTCACCACCATTCCCAGATTCTAGCACAGATTAATTCATTCAGAATAATGTACTGGAATGCAATGAAGGATCTGGAATGATGCTTTATAGTGTCTTGGGCTTTATGGGCTTCCTGGCATTTATCAACTTCATTGTGGCTTTCCTAGCATGGAAGTTACCTGACAGCTTCAATGAAGCCAAGTTTATCACCTTCAGCAAGTTGCTGTTTTGCAGTGTCTGGTTAACCTTTGTTCCAACCTACCCTTCCAGCAAAGGCAAATATATGGTGACTGTGGAGATCTTCTACAAATTGACTTCCTGTGCTGGACTACTAGGTTTCATCTTTTTCCCTAAATGCTATATTAGCCTCTTTAGGCCTGAGCAGAACAAAAGGGAGCAGCTAATGAGAAGAAAAAGTTAGAAAATGCTTATTCTCTTCCATTTTTGCTGTAGGAATATTTCTTATTTTATGGAAGTAGTGAAAAGAAGTTGCTTACAATAGATTCTTAGACACTTCTAAAGGTTGAAAGCTGGAGCTGTATGTAACAATACAGGTCCCTCCACACTGTGAAGTCTTAACTCTGCCTTTTCCTCTCCTTTGCTTCAGTTCCCCCTGTTTATAGGTTTTCCCAATAATGTAGATACCTTCCTTTGTGGTAGTTTTGGAAGGCAGCTTAAAATCCCCCCAGAGGCCAGCCTTAGTTGGTCCATTCCATTTCCCTGTAAAGCGCTCTCTGGCTAGACTCCTCCTCTTTCTACAGCAGAGCTACTATGACTTAGGCCTGGTATTGTCTGGTAACCCTAGGCCTAGCAATCCAAAAACACTCATCCTTAGCACTTGCGTTCAGCAGTATTTTTATACCATCAGTCCAAAGGTCAACAAAAGCTTATGACCAGCTTAAGCTTCTCCAGAAAGAAGATTAAGACAGATTATAACCATCACTTTGCACCAGAGAGATGAGTGCAGCCAGCAAAGGCACCTTTGGTAATGTATTGTTTTCAGTTACCTTATGATAGTCCCGGGTGGAGTTAACCCTTTATTCCTCTTGTTTGCATTAAGCCATTTGGTTATCTTTTCACCTTGCCTAAAGTACTTCTGTGTGTTAAAGGGTCTTAATCTTAATGTGATGTGGCGGCAAAAAAAGCCAATGGGATTTTGGCCTGCATCAATAGGAGCATAGTGTCTAGATCTAAGGAAGTAATGCTACCCCTCTATTCTGCTTTGGTTAGACCACATCTGGAATATTGTGTCCAATTCTGGGCACCACAATTCAAGAGAGATATTGACAAGCTGGAATGTGTCCAGAGGAGGGCGACTAAAATGATCAAGGGTCTGGAGAACAAGCCCTATGAGGAGCGGCTTAGGGAACTGGGCATGTTTAGCCTGAAGAAGAGAAGGCTGAGAGGAGATATGATAGCCATGTATAAATATGTGAGAGGAAGCCACAGGGAGGAGGGAGCAAGCTTGTTTTCTGCTTCCTTGGAGACTAGGACGCGGAACAATGGCTTCAAACTACAAGAGAGGAGATTCCATCTGAACATTAGGAAGAACTTCCTGACTGTGAGAGCCGTTCAGCAGTGGAACTCTCTGCCCCGGAGTGTGGTGGAGGCTCCTTCTTTGGAAGCTTTTAAGCAGAGGCTGGATGGCCATTTGTCAGGGGTGATTTGAATGCAATATTCCTGCTTCTTGGCAGGGGGTTGGACTGGATGGCCCATGAGGTCTCTTCCAACTCTTTGATTCTATGATTCTATGATTCTATGATTAACAGAAGGTATACAGATAGCCCCCAAATAAAGCCAGACATTATAGTTTTCCCGAAGGCTCGGGCGTACCATCACACACACTGCTATATAATGCAATTCAAGGCTGTTAAACTCCATTATTAGACTGCATTATATGGCCATGTAGATGGCGACACAGATGAATTAATTCTATGAAGTACAACAATACACCGGACAATTTTGTACAAAGGAGAGAAATGGAATGCTTGAGAGCTGTTAACAATCTTCTGTGGTCTTTGCACTTTTCATAAAAACACTACATTCATATAATGAGATCTGTTTTGAAGAAGAAGGAGGAGGAGGAGGAGGAGGAGGAGGAGGAGGAGGAGGAGAAGGAGAAGGAGAAGGAGAAGGGAAGGAAGGAGAAGAAGGGAAGGAAGGAAGATAAACGACACTGTAACCTATAGCAAAGGGTTCACTTGGCAGAAACAAGAAAAGAACGACTTTGATCCGCAAGTGAATTCACAATGCTGTTTTCATGGCTTGCAGTCACTTGGGACTTGCTGAAAGTGATGGAAATCCCAAATGAAAAAATGGTGGGGAAATGGCTGATAATTTCCATTGTTCTTTTGTACTCTCTTATTCAAGCCACCATTGTATGCTATATTTGGCAGCCCAACCATTGTTCTTAGTGTCTAGTAAAAAGAATGGTTGAAATCAGGTTTTTCCTACTGTCCTGTATTTCATGACTGGTTTCTGAGTGCTTATATATAGGCTATTTCTAAATTTCTCTTTCACAGGAACATTGGGAAGGATTCCTACTCCAGTAGAGCTTTGATTGTAATGAGAATAAAATCAAATTTATATAATGGAAATTGTATTTTACAAAAGGTTCAAAATTGCATCAGTCTTTCTCCTATTGTGTTAAATAGATATTATAAATTTATTTATTTACTTACTCTATTTATATCCCGCCTGTCTCTACCCCGAAGAGGACTCAAGGCAGCTTTACATATGGCAACAATTTGATGCCTTCAAACAACAGACAATTAAATACATTTACATTAAAATTTAAAATTAGAGTTAAAATGCACATTAAAACATATAAACATTAAAATCACACCATCCACAATTATAATCTGGGGTCGTTCTAAGCATCATTGCACATATTTCATAGTTATTATTGCACCGTAGTTAATCTCCAAAGGCTTGACCCCAGAGCCAGGTTTACACTTTCCTTCTGAAGGTCACTGCGGAGGGAGTTCCACAGCAGAGGAGCCATTACTGAGAAGCCCTGTCTCTCGTTCCCACCAGATGTGCCTGCAAAGGTGGCAGGACTGAGAGCAAGGCCTCCCTGGATAATCTTAATCTCCTAGGTGGTTCATAGGAGGAGATACATTTGGACAGGAAAGCTGGGCCAGAACCATTGAGGGCTTTATAGGCCAAAGCCAGCACCTTGACTTGTGTTCAGTAGTAAACTGGCAGCATGTGGAGGTGGTGTAACAAGAGGTTTGTGTTCTCCCTGTACCCCTCTCCAGTGATCAACCTGGCTGTGGTTTGTGGGACTAATTGAAGTTTCTGAACAGTCTCAAAGGCATCCCCATGGGTACCATGTTGCTGTGGCATTTCTCCAGCGCCCATCTGTTCTGCACATCCCGTGGCCTGCAAAGGAATGTTTGATTTTGGCAACGTGGCGTAGAGGATATTTCACTTTTGATATTTCTCAAACATCCTTGTTGTGCAGTCCATGTTTTCTCTGCATTGAAAGACAGCCCAACGAGCCGTCTTTCAAGGGAGGCATGTGCAAGTGTTTGCTTAGCCCCTTTACTCCACCATCTAGCCAAACCAGTACACATCCCACCCACCAAAATTACCGGGTACAACTGAGTCATCACAGTTAAAACTATATTATTTTCACAGTGTAAATAACCCCCAGGATTGAACTCAGCATGAATAAATGGACTATCTAGGCCTGGGATCAAATCCAGCAATGCTGATCTTTTTTACTTTTGGAAACATCAATCCCACAGTCTCCAACTTGTGTAAACGTTGGACAACCAATTAATACCTAGAAGACTAGTTCTGTTCTTGGAAACTTTTTTGCTTCTTGAACATGTTTTTTACAGACATAATTATGACCCATATGGCTCCTGTTAAATTTGGAATGATCTGAGAAGACAGCTGTGGAGTTGTGAAAAACATATTTTTTGCAATGCCCCAGAGCACTCCCATTTAATGATCACGTTTATCCTATTTGCACTTACGCCTTCTATGTTCCTGGAGACTCCAGGGAATACTAGTGAAGAAAAGGTTTGGTCTGTGCTGTTATTACTACATCACCATAAGATCAGTGGGCTTTATCTATAACTGAATCTGCATAGGAGTGCATTACTCTAAATTATATGCATATTGCTAATGGCATTGGAGTTGTAGGTGGAGGAAAAGATGGTTCCGTTGCTTTGACTGTGTATATCTCACAGTGTACCAAAGTGATTTCAATCCAGTAAACTACAGGAGACCTGGATCACAATTTGGAAGCAATGAATAGTTGTCCAAGTGGAATCTTTCTATGCGAAATCAAGCTATCCATTCAACTCATTTTTATTCGGTTGGTGTTCAGTCTGTTTCCGGTGGCATGCACAGCTGGTTCATGTGACATGGGTCGATCTCTTCGTATTCACCACAAGTATCACATGTCTGGAGACCTGCACATAGGTGCCATTCTGTCTCAGATTTTTATATCTTCGGATGAGATATCCTTTAGACAAGATCCTGCTGAGAAATCTCAAGGAGATACAATGTATGAATTTGGTTTTTTCCCCTCAAGTTATTTCATGCAGTACTTCAGACATAAGAGAGGTTGGGATCTGTTAAACATTAAGTTGTTATAATGTTGGAACTGGTTTAAATTAAGTATAGAAAAAAATAGAAAATGTACAATAATGTTTTAAAAAGTGTTTTTAGAAAGCCTTTGCCATATGGGACCTATTCTAAATAAGACTTGCAAATATGGTCATTGTTTTGTACAAAAAGGTTATGTGCAGCATTTTCTGTATAGACACTCAAAATGTAGTTTCCTGCACAGAAAATGTGGTGTCTCCACAAAAATGCCACGTGAGCATGATTAATAAAATTAGTAATAAACCGTGAAAGTCTTTCATAGTTATTCATAACTTTGTTGCTTCATTTGCAAAAGAAAATTAGTAATATTGTTCTTAACCTTTTGGGGTCTCTTTTGGGAGAGATTAAGCAGGATAGAGTGATAATTATAAGAAGAATAAGAATAGTTAGGACATATGAATTCTAATCCACAACTGCTGCATCAGTATTGGCCTGTATATTTGCAGAAGGCTCAAACTCATGTTTCTGTACGTGTCGTCAGGCATTTTTCAATATGTTATAGTGCAATGCAGATAGAAAATGTGTATTAATCTGAAATCTAAGCCTGCTGTTACTGTTATTTCAGAGTGTTTACTCACAACTATCAACACATCTTGGCCTTGATTTTTGCCATTAAGGAGATAAATGAAAATTCCCTTATCTTACCCAACATCACATTGGGATTCTACATTTACAACAGTAATTTTCTTGCCGACTTTCATTATCTTGCTTCACTGGAACTCCTTTCTACCTGGGGTATATTTGTCCCTAACTACAAATGTGACACCCAAAACAACCTAGCAGCAGTCATTGGAGGACCTACTTCTGATGTCTGTCTCTTCATGGCAGATATCTTGTGCGCCTACAAGTTTTCACAGGTAAGCTCACTCACCCCAATATCTATCGTTTCTTCTACTATAAATCAGTTTCCAAAATGACAAACATCAGGATGAAGTCTGTCAAGGTGGAAAGCCTTTCAATGCTCATAAATTACATGTATGTCATATATCCTGAAAAGGATAATTTCCTCATGTACTAGAGTTATTTACTCCCTTTGAAAGGATGGTTGATTAGCTGTTGAATGTCATTTGAGGCTCGAGTTCTCCTCATTCCTGTTAACCAGCTTTGGTTTGTTCACCAGCTATGACCATTTTAGGCAGGTATAGCCTGGTCACAGTGTTTGCATCCAAGTTAGTTTACAGTGATGGATTTCATATTGAGCGGCACTTGAAGACGATCCAGAAGATGCAGCTATTAGAAAATGCATTTTAACTGATATAGTCTGAGAGATGTTCAGTCACTACTTAAGATACTGAATCTTCAAAGTCCAAACCAGCGCAATAGCATTCTTTTCAAACCTTAGAGGCGCAAACACTGAATATTTTTAGAGAAATGTTGAAATATCTTAATAATAATGTCCTTGCTTTAACACATTTCCTTTTGGGGGGATTTTAGTATTTCCATACCATGTTTTGGTTTTAACTGTTCTGATACACTCCGAGATAAATCATTTCATTCATTCACTCATTAAAATTATTTTAACTTGTAGATGTAATTTGCTAATATGATTAATTCCTTATCTCTCACCCTAAAGATCACTTATGGCTCTGCTCCACTAATGGATAACAAAAATGAAGCTGTTTTCCTTCACCGCATGTTCCCAAGTGGGAGCTACCAATACACTGGGATTCTCAATTTAATTTTGCATTTACAGTGGACATGGATTGGGGTAATATATATAAATAATGAAATGGGAGAAAGATTTGTACATAATGTGCTCCCTGTGTTCGGGCGAAATGGTATCTGCTTTGACTTCATAAAAGCAGTAACCCAAATTAACTTTTTCAGTGAAATGGAAACAATGAGAAAGGACCTTATTGAAACATCATGCCTCATTGGGAGAAGTACTGCCAATGTAGTGATCCTAAATGGAGAAGTTCAGTCAATTCTACCTTTGAGAATATGGATAGAAATTCCATTTTATCATGATTTACCAAAAATAAATAAAGTCTGGATTTTGACAGCTGAAATAGATTTTGTATCACTCCCACTTCAAAGAGACTGGGGCCTGAGCTTCATCAATGGGGCCTTATCTGTTTCACTTTTCCCCAAAACAGTTTCAGGATTCCATGAATTTCTGCAGAACAGAAAACCAGACACCGATCAAGAGGATGGCTTTATCAAGGACTTCTGGCAACAAGCATTCATGTGCTCATTTCCTGGGCTCAATTTAGAGGTGTCCCCAGAAAATATCTGCACTGAGGCGGACAAGCTAGAGACTCTTCCTATGTCTGTTTTTGAAATGAGCATGAGCAGCCACAGCTACAGCATCTACAATGCTGTCTATGCTGCCGCACATGCTTTGCATGACATGGATTCATCCAGTTTCAAACATAGAACAACGGGAATCAGAGATCTTCAAAAAATGCAGTCATGGCAGGTAACGTTTAGAGCCCAGTATTAATAATAAATAATAATAAAATTTATTTATATCCCACCACGATCTCCCCAAGGGGACTCGGGGTAGCTAACATGAGGCCAAGTCCAACCATTACAACAAAGCAATATAAAATGCATACATCAGATAATAACATCCAATAAAATGTAAGACCAAACAAAATAATACAATAAAATAAGCACAAGATATGACCTAAAATGATAAAAAAAATGAGCACAGTGGATCAGGCCAGCTGTAAGGGATAAATATGTATGTATGTATGTATGTATGTATGTATGTATTTGCAGTATTTATATTCCGCCCTTCTCACCCCACAAGGGACTCGGGGTTAATTACAATGTACATATTCATGGCAAACATTCAATGCCATAGACACACAACATATATAGACAGACACACAGAGGCTATTTAACATTCCAGCTCTCATGAGGGTATTCTGACCACCAGAGGAGCTGTCGCTTCACTGTCAATTTGTGACACTGATGAAGTACTTCCTCATTCTTTGCACACTTGCTGGAGATTTTTACGGCATCGAAAATTAGTTAAATTAGCCTCCCCGCATAAGTGGTACCTAAATTTCCTACTTGACAGATGCAATTGTCTTTCGGGCTGCAAAGGTAGACAGCAAGCTACACAAACTGGTTGGAAGCTCACTCCTACCCGGGCTGGCTTCAAACTCATGACCTTTTGGTCAGCAGTGATCTTAATGCAACTGACTCCCAGCCAGCTATACCACAGTCCCGCCACCTTGGATGAGATGGATGAATTACAGAAGTGTTCACCTTATTTGTAACTTTAGCTCTCAAGTTTCCTAGAAAAGATAGAATTTTGCGGTCTAGGCACTAGGACTGAGTCACCTTCCTTTTACTGTGACTTCATAGCTGCTTCTGTTTTCATTAAAACTGGAATATACTTGGTTCATTTTGTAACTTTTTGCTATTGTACTTTGGTTTTATACTTCATGTAAATTTCATACATGCATACACATTTCAGTAAAACGACATGATATGATATGATATGATATGATCACCCCCATTTCATTTTTATTTTTATTTTATTTATTTTTATCAAGTTACTAGTGCAAGTGGATAATGTGTCAATCATACTCCAGAGCAGGAACACCTCTGACTTGAAACACCACCCCAGTTTGACAAAATCAGCAAACAGTTTATTATAGAATATATGTAGGCAAAGCAATAAAAAATAGTAAAACAGCCAAAGTCCAAAATCCAAGATTTCAAAGGAAATCGGGTCCATTAGTACATAGAAATCCATGAAACCAGGAACTTGAAACCATGAAGCAAAACAGCAGGAACTCTCAGGCAAAAAAATTAAACTTAGCAACAACTTGATACATGAGACATAGAGCACTTTCTTTTTTTCTGCTTTAAAATACTATTTATATTTCTTCTCCTCGTTATTCTCAGTTGTTCCTGTATTGAGTCAATTTCTTTTATACATTTTTCTCTTTTCTCTCTCCAACTTTTCCTTATGTGGGACTCAATACTAATACATTGACCTCATAATACACTTTTAAATGAGTCCAATGCCACAGTTTTAGATAACTCTCTAATATCATTTATTCTATAATATTCTTTTATCTCCTCCTGAAGCTTCAATTTATATTCATCTTTTCCTATTACCACCTAATTATATCTCCAAATTCTTTGTCTTATCTCATTACTCAATCCTACAGTTGCAATCAGGGGACTGTGGTCCGACAAAAATATTGGTTTCCTTTCTACCTTCTTTATTTGGGCTTTGCTTGCTTTGTTTATTAGAATATAATCTATACAGCTAAATTTATTGTGTCTTGCAGAGTAGTAAGTATTAGGGCTGGGCGGTTTCGTTTCGTTAATTCGTAATTCGTTAAAAAATTCGTTAATTTTTCAATTACAAAACGATAACGAACCAGTCTGGAGCAATTTTTTTTAAAAAAACGAATTTTTAAATCGTTTCGTAAATGTTTTGTATTTCGTTATTGTATTCGTTTCGTTATTGTTTTGAGGTCGTTTCGCTATTATTTCCGCATGTCTGGGGCAAGTTTTATAGTTGTTTTTGGTTTTCTAAGGGTTTTTATAGTTGTTTTTGGTTTAATTAAGCTTCAGAAGTTCCCCCTGTCCCATTTGGAGGTTTTTTAGTGTATTGCGCGGTCGCGTCCGCTATTAACGAATCGATTCGTTATTGTTTCGGAAATCGATTCGTTATTGTTTTGTAATTTTTTCACATTTACGAAATTTCGTAAATATCGAACTTTTTTAAAGGAAAATTTTGTAATTATTTTAAATAACGAAACGCAAAACCCCCCAAAAAACGAATCGATTTTAGAAACAAATTTTTCCGTTGTTACCCAGGCCTAGTAAGTATCTCTAATACTCTGATTTGCATGTCCATCCACCATATTAAGCTTATTTACATTTATTGCTTTATTAATTTTAGTAGTTATGTCCAAATTGAAATCGCCTGCCCAAATCAATGTCCCTTCTCCATAATTATCCAGCTTCTTTTTTGTATTCAGTATATACTGTTTTGTGTTTTTATTAGGTGCATACATCACAGGTAATGTTATTTTAACCTGATATATCTTCCCTTTCACGAAAACCATTCTACCATCCCTATCTTTTTGAACATCAAGCACCTCAAATGGAACATTTTCATTGATTAGAATCACTACCCCTCATGAGTTCCCTGTCCCCCGAGATTCAAAAATTCTATTCCAAGTTTTATCCTTAATCAATTTATCCCTCCCCCTCTTTTTATGAGTTTCTGATAACATTATCACATTTATTTTACAGTCCCTTGCCAATTTCAACAACCTATAAATCTTGAGATCTGCTGTTCCATTTAAATTCAGTGACAAAATAGAAAGATCATCCATTTGTTTTGTTTGGTTTCATTTTTCATCATATCTCCCCCTTGTCTCTTCAGCTTCCTTTCTTCTCCTCTCATCCTTTTTGCCCCCCTCCCTGGATTCCCAACATGCCCCTTCTCAGACATATATTTGCCCTTCGTGACCAATCTTCCTGGTCCGCAATCTTGTTTAGAAGTTTTTGGTTTGTTTTAAGTTGGCTATCTCCTCTTTCTGTTTTCTAGTCTACTTTTCCATCTCCATAAATTTCCCTTCGTACTGCTGCACCTTTGACTCCATTGATCCCAGCCTGGTATTAATCATTTTAACTTGTTCTTTTAATTCATCATTCCCCTTCCTTAAGCTTTCAGTGCATATCTTAAGTTAATTCAATGTTTGTAATATTTGGTCCAGCTTCTGCCCCCATTCCACTCCCTCCGCCATTATGGAACTCACATTCAATTCTTTCCTTCGCCGGTCTTCTGATTTATTCTCTGACATTTCAAGTTTCAGTCACTCAAACCGCAATCTGCTTTGCTTCCTCTTTATTCCCGACCGGGTCCAAGTTGGAAAGAGATTTACGATCTAACTGGGCTTTTTAAAGTAAGCTTTATTTCTTTTGCGGTTAGGGAGCTCTCTTAGGCAAATCTATCTTATTTGACGCAGGCGCAGTTCCCCCCTCCCATGAATTATTATGAACACTTTCCAAAAACCAAAAATGACAAATACCCCAGATCTCCATTACTGGCACGCTCCTCTAACTTTCATCTTTAGATTCCAGTAAGTTATTTTGCTCTCATTGTTGATAAAACAAAAACCTTGCATACCTTATATGATTGGATAATTTCAATAATTTTCTTTTATCATTGTACAACCAAGGATGATATTATAACCTTTTTGTAGGTAGCTGTTACATGTAGAGCAAACTGGCTTTAAGTAGAGATAAATTACTCTAAACAAAAATTTGATCTTGGATAGTTTTCCCTTCTGTCTTGTGGTTTAAATAAACTTCTTGTTTAAAATAAACAGCTTATTTTTCTGTACTGTGAAAAAAAGCTGAAAGCATTCTATCACACTTTCTCACTAGTTAACAGTTTATTACTTTTCTTTGGCTGTAATCAGGCAGAGTGCCTGAGATAATGAATGTTCTGCCTCTGTTTATAAAAACTTTGCTTTCTGTCCAAGGTTTCACTCTCTTCTCCTTCTGCACCTGGCACAGCAGTCAAAGCATCATTTTCAGGCTGTTGCTCTGAGAAAAGCAATGAAAGGTCTTTCCCAGGAATGTGACCTTGTCAAGCCTCTCTTCTGAACTTAACTCCAGCCCAGGAAAATCCTTATCCCCAGGCCCATCATCAGGAATATTATCCCCATTCCCATTATCAACATATGGGAATGGGGATAATATCAACATGAACATCATTCCCAACATGAACATCATCATGTGTATCATTCCCATCAGGAATATCAGAAACATTCACAGGCTGAACAGGCTGACATATAACAGCGTCTGACTGTTTTTGTATTTCTGTATATATTTCTACTTAGTGGAGAATAGGTATGTATTGATAACTGCCTCTGAACAAAACTTCTCAGGAAAACCTGGCTTTCCTTAGGTCTCTCATAAGTAATAGAAACAACACATAGCAAAA